>NW_012267281.1:15730629-15803946 GCF_000151885.1 Dipodomys ordii | reverse complement strand
TATCTCAATGTTGTTTTGATTTGCATTTCTTTTATGTCTAGGGAGGTTGAGCATTTCTTCATGTGTCTATTGGCCATTCTTCTTTCTTCTTCAGAGAAGTTTCTCTTTAAGTCTTTAGCCCACTTATTTATTGGGCAGTTGTTTCTTTGAGGATTTGTTGTTGGGGGATTTAATTTTATAAGTTCCAAGTATATTTTAGATATGAGACCCTTGTCCATTATATGGCTAGTGAAGATCTTATTGGGTTTTTCCACTTTCTAAGTTTTGTTTTGATTTCTTTTTTCAAGTTTTTAAAGTTTTTAACATAGAAGTCCTTCACTTCTTTGGTTAATTCCTAGGTATTTTATTTTTTGTGGGGTTATTACAAATGGAGTTGCTTTCTTGATTGCAGCCACGCTTTTCTTATTGTTGGCAGAGGGTTAATTTTATACCCTGCTACTTTGCCAAAGTTCTGAATCAGCTTGAGTAATTTGGGAATGGAGTATGTGGGATTCTTTAAATACATGATCATGTCATCTGCAAAGAGGAAGAGGAAACTGTGGGCACTCTTTTAACAATAATTCGCCTGGTTTTGTTATTGTACATTAGAATATTGTTCTTATCTTTGTTTATGCTTTAATAACAGTGATATAAAATTATTACAGATAAAGTTAAATAAAGTGCTATTCATTTACAGCATTGAACCAGCCTTTACACCTTTCTTCTTTACCCTTGTGCTTTTAGAATGTAACATGATATCTGATTAGTATCAGAATGAGTATTGCACTAAGAAGCATTGCAATCTGTTTTGTAAAATGGGAGTTTGCTGTATCTAGTATGGTGATATATATATAATCTATGGTTTATAGGTGTTTTTGGTAAGAAATTAACAAATATTAGATTTTACCACAACAGTAGAATCTTAAGTAATTATTGGCTTAGTTTAATGTCTGTTCTTTCTTTTCATTCTCTTTTTTTTTTCTTTTATTTTTGTGCCAGTCATAGAGTCTGAACTCTGGGCCTGGGTGCTGTCCCTCAGCATTTCAGCTCAAGGCTAATGCTCTATCACTTGAGCCACAGCACCACTTCCAGCTTTTTCTGCTTATGTGGTGCTGAGGAGTCATTCTCTTTTCATTAGGTATCTCTACCCTTCTTTTTTCGTTGTTGTTGGTCATGGGGCTTGTCACCTGTCTTTATTTGCCTTGAGTCACTAATGGCTTAACTACATAAATCTTAACCAGTTCTTAGGATTAAATAACAGAGTAAAATTCCTGTTTTGCTATGTCATATTTGAGGCAAACATAAGTCATGTCCTATAGCCTATATGTTTCCCCTTCTAATTTCATGTGAGTATAAACTAATTAAAATATAAAATAAACCTGATTTGTGTGTGTGTGTGTGTGTGTGTGTGTGTGCTTGTGTATGTGTGCGTGTGTGTGTAATTCCTGGAAATAAAGGAGTGACTAAGTGAGAGCAAGCACAAGCCAAATACCATCCACTGTGAGATGTTTCTCATCCAACATTGCACAATCTGATCAAACCTAAAGAAAATAAATTATAAATGAAATTCATGTATAAACCTAGAAACTAGTCTTGGACTGTAATACACACAACAGAACAAACTTTCTTAAGTTCATAAAAATATAAGCAAATTATCTATTTAATGAATATGTAAAGAAAAAAGTTTTTTTTCCAGGTAGAAACCAGCCATTTTAAACCAGTGAGAAAATTTTGAGAAGAAAGTGGAAATTAGAATAATGTGAAACTATTTACCTAAAGATATTTCTTAGTGAACAAAATTTTAAAAAAAATATAGTAACTTACAGTAGAAAATCATGGTAGACATCTGTAACGCATTGTCAAGTATTTCCATGAGAAACATATCAACAACTCCAATACTCAATCGTGCATTATAATGAGAAAACCATATTTTTAATATGCTTTGCAAAAATACATGAGGTAATTGTAATTATGGTAAAAGATCAGTATAACATAACATGGAGAGATATTCTAAAATAAGTCAGTTGTAAGTACTCAGGAGAGCATAAAGGAGAATCATGAGACAAAGGGAAAGCCTAAGAAAATCATTATTGAACTTAAGCAATAACAACTTGAAACGTTTCTTTAGATTCTGTAACAGAAACATTTAAAGAGGAAATTATAGTAAGCTATATGATTTAATATTATTGGACCAAAGAAAGGTTGCTGGTCTTAATAAATGAATCATACCCAAACATTTTTTTAACATTAGAGAAATAAATTAAATAATTCATGTGAACTTTCAACATTAACTTTTTTTATCTTTAAGTAATTACACAAAGGAGTTGCCATTTAACAAACAATTTATAAATGCAGTACATCTTGATCAGAGTTACCCCTTTCAACATTCTCACCCATCCATCCTGACCCATCCATTCCCTTATTATTCTTAATTTTGTAATATATATGTATATATATACATATTTTAATATGTATATATATATTTCCCCTCCTTCTCCTCTTCATTCTTCTACTATGTTCCCCTTACCCCACCTTCCCCACTTCCCCGACCTGCTCAAGTTTCTGTTTTTTGGTATTTATTTTGTTGGAGACTGACTTTGTTCTTTTAAGGAATTATAATATTTGAATTCTCTCAAGAACCTACTACTATTCAGTTAGTATATTTGCAATCATTTGTATATCACCCCACATGATAACTTTTATATACATACTCAATATGCTTAAAATTATTTCAAAATAAAATATTAAAAGTGTGCTGCACAAATACCCTTTATTGTCTTGATAATAGACCATTGGATTCTGGTTTAAAACACATAAAATTAATTGAAAAATAATAATATACAAATAGTGCATACATTTATTCTTTTCATGTGTAATCTAATCGGAAGAGAAACACTGAGACAGAGCTCAGTGTTATGTAGTATTAGGAAATAGCTATTTTCATTTGAATCTCATTTTTAAAAAATCTGCCATTTAAAAATAAATGCAAATTTCAATGCTTAATTAAAAATGATCAATTAAGTGTTTTGGCAGGAGTGTGTGTGTGTGTATGTGTGTGTGTGTGTGTGTGTGTGTGATTGTATGATAAGGGACAAACATTTCCGTGTATTATTGTTATTTATTAAATTCATAAACTTGTCATGCACTATATATCTGTGCTAATATCTCTTTTTACAAGAAGATAAATGTCCCAACTTCAATAATAATATAATAAAATGTCATACATTCTGAATTAATTGAGTTCAAGTGAAAATATTTAAAGTGAAGCAATGAAACAAACTTATTGGGTATCATACTTAGGGGAAATTCCCAAACCTACAGCATATTTATCACAAACATTGGTTCTACTAGACAGATACCTTCACAGATGCCATGTGTTCATATACATTTAGATGATTTATTGTCCTAGGACAGATGTCCTGTGAAATTTCTTATTCTCCTGTGATGTTATTTTATTTCTGAGCACCTATGAGAGACAGATATGACAAAATGTCTTAATCATTGTCCATATACTATGGTCTACTAACCAGAATTACTTCCATAATTCTAATAAATTCTAAACTAAGAATTAGAGGGGGAAAAAAGAACTCAGGAATATCCCAAAGCTGACATCACAGACACATTATTTGAAACTTCCTCTTAAACTATATTTTTAAGTTAGAAAGCATAATAATTTTGACACAGTTTAAATCATTTTTAATCAACAATTATTTTTATCAGTAACAAAATGTATATTTTATTTTACTTTATTTAGTTTAGTTTAGTTATTTAGTTTATTTTGCCTCTGTTTCTAAGTTTCTAATATACTGGCATATACATATATATTTAGACACATATATTTAATAAACTTAAAACAATTATCAAACAATTTTAACTACCTGGTTAAAGGGATTTTTACCCCATTCTGAGAATGTGGGAATAATTTCAACTATGGGATTATGCCAAGATAGGTTTACATAGTATTTTAATTTACATATGAGTAGAGCAGAAGTTGCTTTTTAATAGTAGATGTTTTGCTAACAACTAGTATTAATAATTTTGTATGTCTTTCTTTCTCTTTTTTTTTTTTGCTACTTGTCCTGGTGATTGCAAG
The DNA here is from genome assembly GCF_000151885.1 of Dipodomys ordii. Classification (NCBI taxonomy): domain Eukaryota; kingdom Metazoa; phylum Chordata; class Mammalia; order Rodentia; family Heteromyidae; genus Dipodomys; species Dipodomys ordii. The sequence continues at coordinate 15,799,874 of NW_012267281.1, read as the reverse complement.
GAGAAAATGGCTGCATTGTCTATATACATGATAGAATACCAAAACGTGCAGAAGAATAATTTATTTACAAGGATGATTATTCAAGCCAAAAGCAAAAACAATACAACCAGAGAAAAAGCTATATTCACTGAATAGCACATTATTCTACATTTCTATTCCATACAGATTGGTTGGATTTATTTTCATGCAAAGGGCAGGTAAATTACTTTTGAGGATAAAAGCCACTAAAAGTAGTATTTCCAAATTTGGAATTAGCATTCCAATGTGCTGAGCTCATTGTCATTTTCAAGATGCCAGAATGGAGTCTTCTTTGAAATACTTCTTTGCTTTTTTATTAGCATAAGCAACCACCATGTTGTAATCCTAGAATCAATATTCCACATCCTATCTGCTTCAGAATCAGAAACAGTAAAATATTTTTGCTGGAATTTTCTGGGCTGCATACTGCTCACTCTGAATCCATGACTGTTGATTTCAGAATGTATACAAAATATTCTTTTACATCTACAGCATTTTATGTCTGAGAGGTTCATGGGTATCATACTTACAAAGAGGTAGGAGAAAATATGAGTAAGAGACGTTTAACTAGGAAGAGTATGCCTGGGGAGTGGCTATATAGAAAAGGGATGAAATACAATTTGATAGAGATTAAAAGTGCCATGAATGTCAGATATTACAGGTTAAGTTAAAAGGAAGGTGGAGGGAAAGCAAACTACTGAGATTAATGAGAAGAAATAAAGGTTCATTGCAAGAATGAATAAATTCAATGGTAAATGGCCTTTTTCCGAGTTAGAAAACAGAGAGCCACTGCCTCCTGTCCCTGGGCTTCCAAAGAAGACCTACCTCTCAAGATGGTGACTCTGTCACTTCCAGGACAAGTTAGGCACAGAATGTTCTAAGTCCATGCTGCTGAGCTAGCAGACTGCCTCTCTAATAGCTCTGCTCACTTTTGTATCCGTGGATTCTTATCATTCCTGGAGCAAATTCGTTGAACATTTGTAGTTCATCATCTGGCCAAGCCTCCTTTGAAGAATTTGATAGAACCTACGGATCCTTAAAAACTTTATTTCAGGGCTGGGATGTAGCTCAGTGGCAAAGTGCTTGCCTAGCAAGTGCAACGTCCTGTGTTCGATCCCCAGTACCAAAAAAGCAAAGATGAAAGGTTAAAACAACCCAAAGAAACAAACCAAAAACAACCCTAGCTATTCAGGAGGCTGAGATCTGAGGATCACAGTTCAAAGCCAGCCTGGGAAAGAAAGTCTGTGAGACTTCCATCTCCAATAAACCGCTAGAAAACCTGAAGTGGCACTGTGGCTCAAGTGGTAGAGCATAGCATTGAGCTGAATAGCTCAGGACAAGAGTTCAAGCCCCACTGCTGAGTAAAACAAATAAAAAAAACTTCCAATTATTATATTTAAATGTAGGAAAAGAACAGCATATTTCCATCTGACTAGTAGAATCCAGTTTGTCAGTGTAGAACATCTGAAAAATTCATAAAGTGATTAATTAAGCTTAAAGTCGCAATTAGGATTAAGTTTTGAAATTCTAAATATTTTCCATTGTTTTAAAGTTAAGGAATATCACCATGTCATCCTTGCTTTCAAGTATATTGAAAAGAGTGCTGATGTGGGTGTTTTTTTGTTGTCTTTTTGGTCTTGTTGTTTGTGATTTTTGTCACTCAGCTACTTTATCATCTTCCTAGTACTTAATATACTTCATATTCATAGTGAGGACTCAAGGTGAATAGTGTAAAACATAATTTGATTTTGGAAAGTAGTTAAAGTTTCAAACAGCTCATGTTTTGAAATATTTAGGTTTAGTGTATTTACTGATGAAATGAATAATAATTAAGATATTTAAGGCAATTTTTGGTTGAGATTAGGAACACACTTTTTCCAGGAAGATGCTACCTTTCTTTCAAATTCTACTTTATTCACTACATCCTCAGCCAGAGAAACAAACCAAACCAAGAATTGGTTTGTAAATAATGATTTGAAATCAAAGGAACAACATTTCAAATGTGTTGGATATTAACCAGCTGGAAAGCTTGGTAGTTTATATCTAATAAAACACAAAATATTATCAGTTTGGAAAGCATTTCAAGTAGGGAAATTTGGAATGCATTATATTTATTTAACCTAGGGTGCAGCAAATTCAGAAGATGTATATTGTGATATTTGAAAGATTGCTCTATTTGCATGAACATTCTAAACAACCCAACAAATAACAAAGACAATTTATTTTCTTATGCTATCAGCCAACACCTGTAAGTGTACTCTCTTAGGAGCCCAAGATGATGAAGCCTCTGTTATGTGTAATATTCCCAGATTCACCATGGATATGGAAAGAAAACATGGCAAATTGTAGACCAAGAATCTCTGACTTCTACCCACATGAAAAGTAAAACAATGGTTTATTGCACAAAATAATTCATAATACTATATTTTACTATAAGGGAATGAGCAAATGTGGTGTCAAAATTTGTGTACATAAAATGACTCCCATAGGGAAGATTGGGGTCTCGATTTTCTTCTATTTCCCTTGATACGGATATAGCAGTAGTATGAGCATATGCAATGTATGCTGATAACCCCCTCACACACACAGACACAGACACAGACACACACACACACATACACACACACACACAAACATACTCTGTCATACATAACAGAAATGACATTTGTTCAGTACAAGTATTCTTGGGTGCCATCTCTGATGGTTTATATGTCTCTTTGAAATGACAGATAATAAGCATGTGGAAATTTAAATGGTTGATGCTGATAGCCCTAGCATGGAAAACTGTTAAAGAAAAAGAAAATTTGTACTTTACTATGAGTAATTTATTGTCCACATAAAACTCCTAAGATTGAAATACATTACTTGGTTATTAATTTATATCTTTGAACTCAAAATATTGGAGAAACAGTATTTTATTTTTCCAGTGGTTGCTGTTGTTTTTGCTGGTCTTGTAACTTGAACTCAGGGCCTGGGCACTGCCTCTAAGCTTTTCTTTTTCCCCCTCAAAAATAGTGAAGGATCTGTCTCTCCCCTCTAGGACCAATTATTTTATGTATCTAAAGATGGAATATGAAGGATTGAGTCTCAAGGTCAAGCAAGGCACCCTGTGTGTGCTCATGTGCTTGTCTGCAGGCAGGTTATTCTGGCTTTGTCTCCAGGAGACAATAGCTCCCACACCCACAATTCCATTGTAGGCCTGGCCAAGGACATCGTCCTTGATCCCAAAGAAACCCTAGCCCATTTTTTTTTAATCGTCTGCTCCTTGTTGAGCCCTATATAAGCTGATCCCAAAATCCGGTCTCTGCCCCTCACTGTTCCTCAATAAACAGTCCTCACCTGTTGATGTTCAAGTCCAGCCTATTCCTTTTCTGTTTTCTTCCATTTTCCCAACAGATAGCACTTTACCACTTGAACCAGAGCTTCACTTCTGGATATTTTTGGTTTTAACTAGAGTGTTTTTTTTTTCTTTCTTGCTATTGTTTCTAACATATTTATAAGGTACCACTTGATTGTTTTGTTGCTTTGTGTGTCCCTCCAACACGGTATAACCCCTGTTTTCACTGAATTTGATGTTGGTATAATTTGGGGAGCGGAAGGGAAAAAACAAATTGTTTAAATAGGGATACAGGTTGACCCATTGCAGCAATGAGATGGTCAAGATGCTATGTCGAAAAACGAACTTTACAATTTAGTCGGGGGTGGGGAGGGAGGGATGTAGTTATGGAGATGTGAGGGAAGGGATGGTAGAGGAAAATCAAAAGAGGAGGCAACAATCCTTGATAAGAATTGTACTAATTACCTTGCTCATGTGATTGTAACACCTCTGTACAGTATTAAAAAAAAAAAAAGAGTCCCATGGCCTTTCCTGCCTGGGTTGTTCTTGAGCCAGGATCCTCAGATCTCAGCCTCCTGAGTAATTAGGATTATATGTGAGAGCCATTGGTGCCCAGTTGGATACATTATGTTGACCTTTTGAATTTCCAAATTTGCATTATTTTTAAATTTCACAAAACAAAATTTTATCTACTTCCATTATATAAAATAAAATGCCATTTGTAATTCTCGCTTAATACTTTTGACAAGATAAATTTTCTTTTCTCTAATTCCAATGCAGCAGTGCTATTCATTGAATAGAAAGATTTTAAATTCATACCTTATGGGCTAACCTTTTTTATTAATTTTTATTCCTTGGGTTTCCAAACCAATATTTTTTTCCACAAGTAAATGTAATCAACCTTCCCATTCATTCTGAAATAATCAGCTTGCTTCTATGCATGTGCACATGAATTTACAGATATATGCCTATGTGTACATTCTACTGTACTACCTAAAACTATTATGTGTGTCCTTTATAATGGGAGAGACCAATGGAAAGTCACATATATCATGGTTTGGATGTGGAAAGCAGATCTGAAAAGTACTGAGCATGTTAATTCTGATTGAGATATTTAATTTTACAGTGCCTTGATTGGAGTTTATAATGAAGGAATACATATGAAGCTCTTGGAATCATGTTTCTCTGTCTACATACTTTGTGGGTTAAAATTAAATATTCCATGTTTGTTCATATTTTCAGTTAGTTTCAAATCTGAATGATCATCATAAATGTTTAGAAAAGTTAGATTTAGAAATCCCTACTAAAAGTATTACTGACTTAATTCTAGTAATCCATTTAATAATGTAATTTGTGAGAGAATCTCCAGGGATTATGGGGAGAGCAGCTCTTCTCAAGAGAAAGAATTTTCAAAGGAAAACATGAATAAAGTACAAATACGTATTTTGATAATAATGATGAACAGAGGTCATCAATGGAAATGTAATTATTATTCCTTTCTGGGTTTTTCTTGCCAACCTTTAGCCATCTATTAATTCTAAGTACTTTAAAAATATGAGAAATTTCTGTTTTAAGTTTGTTCCTCAACATAAAATAAGAATATACGTGTTCATGATCCTGGTTACTTGTGTGTGTGTGTGTGTGTGTGTGTGTGTGTGTGTGTGTGTGTGTGTGTGAGTCCTAGGGCTTTAACTCAAGTCCTAGGCACTGTCCTTGAGCTTCTTTTGTTCAAGGCTAGCACTCTACCACTTGAGTCACAAAACCACCTTTGGCCTTTTCTGTTTATTTGATACTGAGGAATCAAACCCAGGGCTTCATGCATGTCAGGCAAGCACTCTACCTCTAAACCACATTCCCAGCCCTTAATTATGTTTTTTGACATAGTTAGCAGTATGAAAACATTGATAATGTCTCAAATCTCTATTTAGTTTAACCTTCTACATTAGAAGATGAAAGTAACTGGGGAGGGTTAGACAGAAATGCTCAATAGATGTACAAAAAAGGCACTGTTGATATGTGATACTTCTTTCAGAATGGTTTTGTAGAGTTCTCTGATTCCAAGAGGAAAACCTCAGCTTTATGTTAAACAAAAATCATTTTTCTCTGCCTATAAATAGATTTACTGTATGTCAAAATGCTAATTTCGTATGCAGGTTTGAAATCTCAACGTGCATTTTGTAGACTATAAAACTAGTATTCTTCAGATGAGAAATAATGCAGTAAAAGAACCTCTGCAAAATTTTGTTTATTATAATAGAATTCCTACAGGAAAGATAACAGATAATTCTAAATAATAATAATAGAGACAAATATATTGCATTATGTTTATTGAAGCGATTTCTGAGCTTAAGAGGTAATCAGTCAACAGTGATAATTGTAATAATCAAAGTTATATGGCATCTGAGTGTCCTCCTTATTTGTACTCTAGAACTCAAAGACTGCATAGAGAACTATGCAAATGCCAACATAAGGAAAGGAAATCACTGATACACATTAAAGTCATCTAACAAAAGAAAATTCCAAGTTTGGAGACAACTCCATGCTCATTGTTAGATGGGAAAATGCACGTGTGTGCTTGAAATGAGAATCAGGACAGTTCCAAAGCCACCGGGGATGTTAATTACAGGTAAGATACAAATCCATGTAAAATCCAAGGCAATACCTGATATTCATTCACACTTTACAAAGTAAACACAGGACTATCATGAGACTAAATTATCATTGAATAATTAAGTTTTCCTGTAATTGTGAATTTGGCATAGATTTCCTAGGTTTAAGAACTTCTGTCAATTTGAGATCAGCCAGGGGGCTGGAATAATAAGCTATATTTATGAAAAAACAGTAAGATTGCTTCGATGACTTATTTCTAAAAGGATGTAAACATTGCTCTAAGGTACTATATTATGTTCTTCGTTTTACACCAAATTAAAATTATTTTAAATGCATTATATGAGTTCAAGAAAATACAGTTTGCAAAGTGAAAAGAAGGAAATGGTCTACTGAGAAATATTAAATACAGATATGTATATCTTAATTAAAATGTCTTTTTCAAAAAGGAACATGTTTCCCTTTGACTTTGTGGACATGTATCTAATGCTTAACTTGCTTGCCCCATGGGAGGCCCTGTTCTAAATGTTTTTTATTTATTCAATGATTTAATATTCACAAAAGATCTATGAAGTCATGTCTTATTACTCTTATGTTATAAATATGGAAACTAAGGAAGAATTGGGATGTAGGTGTTCCACAATATTGAAGAGTGGTGACTATAGGGGTATTGACCACAGGTGAGCACAAGTGGGCATGGCCAGTGTCTCACACAGCATATAGAATACTGAAGCACAGAGGTTCTTGGGCTATGGATCAAAGCGTACAGTAGTAGCACCAAACACTTTAAAACACCATACCTCTCCTTTTGTTCCTCTTAGATATAACAATAATTAAAGGTTAATTTTTATCTCATATGTCCAGTGTATTTTAGTGACAGGGACATTAAACAAATGCTCTAACCTACTAAGAATCTGGCTCCAGTGGACATCTGATTGATGTCTTATTGATGACAAGTTTAGGCCCTGTCAAACTCTTCCATTGTAGATTCATTGTACTTACCAACAGATTTGTTGAGTGTTATCCCTTTCTATAGCTACTCAAATGCAATAAAAATATAATTTTGAGAGATGCATAAGAAAGCTTGTATTTTCTTTAATAGCACCAATGTCAAATTCAAACCACAGAAGAACTAGCCTAAGAGCTAGAACCTTTGCCTAAGACCAAAATATACTCTGTGGTCAGTAGTCTGTCTTTTGCCAAAGCAACTCAAAATTGGCTTGGGTACCAGTTCTAGGCTCTCCAGAAAACCTTCTTAATTAGTAATAACCTTTTTATATTATATTGATCAGTAACAGTCGGTTCATATTTGGGTGAATGGTGGTTACCCTTTACTTTAAGGCCATCACAAGATTTCTAGCATTAACCACATCATAAAAGACCAAGTTTTATAGGAACATATACAACCACAGGTTCACTTCTCACTTCTTAATACTATATACTTAATTTTGAAGCAAGTTACTTCATCAAAAACTTAGGAAAATAGCTGAGACTGAAAATACTCAGGAAAGAAAATGGAGGAGGTATTCTTTTTATAAGTTTTTGCAATACCTCAGCAAACATAAAAATATCACCATTTAAGTCAGTTATTCTCCTTTTACCAGTAAATCTAGGAAAATGAGAAGCAGAAACTCAGATTTTTGTATACCCATTGTCTTAGCAATACTGCTCACCAAAGTAGAAAGGTAAGAACTTAAATGTCCATTAACTGATCAATGATTGCACAAAACAATGTATGTAAATAGGATATTGTTCAGCCTTGAAAAAATTGAAGTTTGGACATATGTTATCCTATGAATTCAAGTTTAAAAATTACATTAGTATAAACAAGGTGAAAATACTACTATATTTCACTTTCTCACAGATAGGTAGAATACATACACACATATGGTATGTGTATACATATATATATTTATACATATACACACATCTATCTATGTATCTATTGATCTATGTATGTATCTATGTATGTATCTATCTGTCTATCTGTCTGTCTGTCTGTCTGTCTATCTGGAATATTTTTTGTGTGGTACATATATACATCCCTTAATCCCAAGTGACCATTAAAGATTGAGTGGCTTCCTTGAATTTTTGTGTGTTCTTGGTCTCCCATAAAGAAGCTCCATTTTGTCTATTGCTTGTAAGGAAGGAAAGCTCTTTTCACACTGTTTGATAGATGGTCATTATTAATATTGACTTTAAAAAAACAAGTTACATTATCCACTTACAATTTTCTTTCTGGTTTCCTACGTGATATAAAGTGACAAAAGAAATGACCAAAATTATATATCATACCTAGGAATTAACTATTCAAGCCATACTGCTAGCTACATGATTTGTATAGTATTCAATGGCTATATTAAACACCCTGGGCATAAGGAGAATCATTCTTTTTTCTTAACCTAATTTTCCACATTCAAATGTGAGCCTTATGGTCTGTATGTGAAGAAGAAGAAAGAGGTTTCCTTTACTGAAAATTAAATCCTACAAAATATCCATAGAACCGCTCACACAAAAGCAAAATAATAAGGTAAAATAGATATTTCAATTCTCACTTGTGTAAGGAGTGGGTGTTATACCTTCCTCATATAAAATATAAATAACAAAAAGAAGGATATAATATTTTATATCTATTCTATATCTATATCTATTCTAGATATAGAATATATATCTAAGATAAATATATATAGAAAATACAGAATATAAGCTAATATATTATAGATATAGAATATCAAATCATCTCATCATTATTTCATGGGATAAATTGATTCTTCATTAGTTTCTTTAATATAAGCAAAAGCTTCCATGATGCTAGAAGGTGAATGAATACAGGACCTCCAGGCTCTCACTTCTTGCAGGGAAGACACTGACACAATGTGCGAATAGATTCTGTACCTTTTATCTCTGCAGTCACTCCACGTGAATAGAATTAAACATTTTAATGAGAAGCTTTTAGGTTATCTTTGAATCCTTTGGCTGTCTGATTCACTCTGTGTTCTCACTCCAGTTGCTTTAACATCAGGGATGAAAGCTCTCTGGTAATCTTAACCTTCTTCCACTTTCATCAGCAAACAGAATGCTTGCAGAGTGAAAACAGAGACATTTATCATGTGATGAACTCCTTCAGCATAATTAGTTGCATTAAAGTTTGGTATTACAATAGGTCTTTGGGGATTTGTGAACCTGCAATAAGAAAGGGAGCAGAGCCTGAAATCCTCCATTGTTTAAAATAGTACAGTTGAACATGCCAAATCTTTTACCATTTTTTTCTACACTTGCTTAAGTCTTCTTATATACATATATATATGTATATATACATACATATATGTAATACGTATATATACATATACATATATATGTATATATACGTATATATATATGACATATATATATGTATATGTGTATATATATATGTTTCCAGTTTGCAATTTCAATTAGGATAGAATTTGTCTGAATGATATATTTGCTTTAATTAGAGTACATGAGTAGATAGATAGATAGATAGATAGATCCACAGTATTGTGTGATGTCAAATATCAATGTAATTTTACTTATGTATGTGGCTACTTTGTTTCTCATAAGGATTTGTATCTTGGAGGTCCTTTGCTATGATTAGAACCTTGTATTCTTATCTTATTAGGAAACAATTTTAATATTCAAAAAGTACTTAGCAAGAAAGAAGAAAAAATGTAGTCTAATGTTCAGTAGCTGACCTAGGTTTCCGAGTTAGTCTCATAAATGCCTTTGTTTTTAGCTATAGTTACACCCACAGTTCACAAGATTATGTTCTTCATTTTGTGTGTTCGTGTGTGTGTGTGTGTGTGTGTGTGTGTGTGTGTGTGTGTTCATGTGAGTCCCAGGGCTGGAATTTGGGGCCTGGATGCTGTCCCTGAGCTTCTTTTGCTCAAAGCTAGCATGCGACCATTTGAACCACAGTGCCATTTCCTGCTTTTTCTGTTTATGTGGTACTGAGGAATCAAACCCAGGGCTTTATGCAGTCTAGGTAAGCAATCTACCATTAAGCCACATTTCCAGCCTAGTTATATTCTTTGAAAAATATAATCCTAGCCCTCTGGTCAGGGGTGTCAAAATTGTAAGATCCAAATGAGGCTGGGCTTCATAGCAAGACCTTACATCACAATGAGAAGGGAAAGGAAGGGGAGGGTAAGAGACCACAGGGGAGGAAGAGTGGGAAATGATGATGATGATGATGATAGGAGGAAGAGGAGGAGGAAATGGTGGTTTGTGTTTCTCTTCAGGAAATAAAACAGCTTTCAACACACACACACATATACTTATATGTAAACATATACATATACATATATATCAAGCTAGGAGGAGCTACTCTGTTTGATAGAGTTTACTAATAAAGCATTTATATATAAATTATGTGATTATGCAATTTATACAATCTTTTGTCTTTTATGTATGTATTGATTTTATATGATTTTTAGAGGTCAGAATGTAAATATGCTGTCAAAAATAGAAGGTGAATATTGTAGCATAAATACTTTGAATTTACCTTTTATGTACTAAAGATTCCTAATTGTATGAGTAAAGGATAAAAAAGCTATTTAGGGACACAAGATGTTTTATCATTTTTGCTGTTGTTTTTAATGTACTTATAATGTACTATCTGACTTTTTTTTCTTTTGTATGTTCTCCCCCCATGATATAACCCCTGATTTCAGTGTATTTTATTCTGGTGCCCTGCATCTTATATACACATTTTCCTGATTTGGGGAAGGGAAGGAAAATAACAAGATGCTGAAACAAGGATACAGGTTGACTCATTGTAACAATGAGATGTACAAGACACTATGTTGAAAACGAACTGTACAACTTCCAGGGCAAGGGTAGTTGGGGAGGTGGGGAGGGAAGGGATGGTAGAGGATAAACGAGGGGTAACAATGCTCGATAGGAAATGTACTCATTACCTTACTCATGAAACTATAACCCCTCTGTACAGTATCTTTACAATAAAAAAAAGAATTTTAAATTTTCTCCCTGTGTACAGGAAAAAAATACAGATAATTTTATTCTCCTTCAATAATTTGTATACAATTTAGTTTATGTAATATATTAAATGAGATATGATCATACACATCCAATTAACAACTATGATATTGATACACTGACTCCTTTTCCAATAAAATGGTAGATTAGATATTAGATATCAGGTAGGCCTGAAGATATTGTGTCAGCATGAGTACTTCCTAAAATTATGCAGATGGAAATTGAAAGTCAAAGTTACATCCTACTTTTTTTCCTTGCATTCATTATTGTTTTCAGTATATTTCTTACTTCATTACACTTAGGCTACTTCACAGGGAAATATTTTCTTTTTAGTAATCACACACCCTTTTTTATGTAAGCACAACCTAGGATTTTGGATACAATTAAAGAAAAGTTAACACTGCAATATATTAATAATTAATATCCTTTAGCATTAATGAGGAACATCCTGATAGTCATGTGGGGGGTATACTTGCAAATATATATATGTATATGTGTGTATGTGTGTGTGTATGGTACAGTGTTCTTACTCAGCTTTACAATTTAAGTCTAACAATAACATCAAGTCCATTAGCCCTGTATCTCAGTTCTCAGTGTTTTACTTGAGTATGTATTTTGCTCTCTCCCATTCTTCAGTGTTAGCCTCTATAATGGAAATTCACAATGAGAAAGGAACTGGATATGTTTCAGGTGCATTTTGTTAAGTTGATTTGCATTCTATCCGGTAAGGGTGTATCCTATTAAATTGAATGAGCTTCTCATTAGTTTTAATGTGTTCAGCTGGGTCTGGATATGACACTAAGTACAACCCATTCCTTGAATACTAACAAGGGAAAACTACTAGAGTACTACATTGGGACTTTTGCACTTAATCCAAGACCATGGGAGATACAGGGATTGTTTTAAAAATGAGTTTTCCATATGTTTCAGCTCCTATGCCATCTGATTAGTAAACTCTGAAACCACAGAGCTGTCTTCTAAGAGGTAGTTTATATGAATTGTAACACAACAATACATGCAGATGGGAAGAAAGAATCAAGTGTATAACTCTTCTAACTTATTCTGGTTACTCTCTCTCCCATTGATTACCTCTTTACTCAGATAATTATGTGATTTATTGGCAACCATTTGATACAGAATGACAAGAAATAGTCTATGTTTTGATGGGCTACGGGGCTGATTGGAGAGAACACACAATCATTGTACTGTGAAGTGTACTATAACATTGACCAAATTATACAACTCGCGATAAACTCCATTGATATTGTTGTGCAAGATCTTAGAAATACCATTAAAGAAAATAATGTGGCTAGCTTATTAATGTCATCACTACTAATGAAACAGTTCATGTGTTGAATCATACCAGGACACTGTAAATGGCACTAAAAACGCAGGTACCATTATAAATATGATACATACAACAAGAAGAAAGGAGTTCAATGTGCCTGGATCTGGATGTGTTTAAGAAAAACAAAAAAGAAAACAAAGCCAATGTGAGATCTTGAAAGGGAATACCACTAGCAGAACACCATGGTAGCCTACTATGGGATATCATGAGTAAGTTATTGTAATAGAAGGACAAGATGATAACAGAATGAAACTCAGTTCGCAGAGAACTCTAGTAATGGTCAAAAGATAAGATGAAGAATGCAAAACAGAATCCAATGAGCAGTATTGTTCATTTGTTGACTCACTGGACACTATGTTGCAAAGAATCCATAATAACTTGTGTGTGGGATGGGAGGGAAAAACTGGGAGAGAGCAAGGGAAGGGTGATATTGTCCAAATGGAAATGTACTCTTTGCCTGACTTACCTGACTAGTGTTTTTAAGATTTTTCACATAAAAATAATTTAAAGAAATAATCCCCTCCCCTCCACACATCACCACCACCAGCAAAAAGATTAAAAAGCTGAGCACAGGTGGCTCATACCTGTAATCCAAGATACTCAGGATCTTGAGGTCTGAGGATCATGGTTCCAAGATAGCCTAGGTTCCAAGATAGACTCTTAGTTCCAATAAACTACTCAGAAAAAGCTGGAAGTGTCACTGTGGCTCAAGTGGTAGAGTGCTAGCCTTGGGCAAAAGGAAGCTCAGGAATAGTTTCATGGTCCAGAATTCAAGCCCAGGAGCTGGGGGTGGGGGGAAGTAAAAAACCGTATTGATACAATACATTTTGAAATGATTCTTGAACAGTTTGTGGTCCATAGAACAGATAAGGAAAAACAGTATTTGGATACTTTGGATGATTGTGAGGTTTCAAACTTGTTTTTAATTAAATGAAAAATTGAGCTATAAATTGATATAGTTAATGTGGTAAGTGGTAATTAGGAAAACAATGATAATACCAATTATTGAACATTGCAATTGGAAGTGCAATTCAGTGTAATGGATAGAGTATTAATTTTATCTCCATTATTTTTAATAATGTTAGAAATTCACAAAAATATCATATGCCTTCTCTATTTCCAACACATACACTTCTCTAAATACTTTATATATTTACTTTCATCCTATTACTTCAGTAGCAACTCACTATTAGTAGATTAATTTAGAAACCTACAGTCTAAACTCCAAGCAATATCTGAGTCATCTCTTGAGGTTACAGGTGACTCTGCAGCTTCTTGCTGTACACATCTTGTAGAAGGTCACCTGAATTTTGTAGTTCTTGTCTCCCTTGTAGTTTGACAAAGACACAAAAATTTACCTGGGTGTCCCAATCTTCTTGTCCTTTCTCTAAGTCTCCTGCCTTCTTGATTCACTTTTAATGCATCTGTGATTAAACAGGACACATATGCTTGATCCAGCACACTCTCTCTCCTTTAGGGCAGAATATTCACAAGCCTGATTTCCATCTGCTGCTTGAAGTCTCCTTTTCTGTGAAGCATTTGTATCTAACATCACTTGGGTTAAAACATAGGCATCTCTGGAAAGCCATTACTCAGCTTCACACCACAGAAAATGCATAAGACTTTGGTCAAAAAAACAAAAACAAAAACAAAACAACCAACATGTACATATATAACTGTTCCATGAATTTCACCAATTTTATACCATTAAATTCATCACTGTGCAGTAGGTATCACAAATTACTTTCCTATTTCCATGGGTTCATGTCATACTTCTGTACAAAATCAATCTCCAAAGTTATATGCAGATGGTCATAATTCTCATTTCCTAATTCTCCAAAATTCACATCCCTAGTTGCAATATCACAACCACATGTCAGGTTGTGATGTGCCAGGAACGCACAATAAAAACTATCCTGAAATCTTTTCTGAATGCATCATTTCAAATAATGAGATGCATAAGGATTTAGCCTTAAAACTTTTGACCAAAGAAAAATGACTCCTTATCTCCATATAGAATGCTTAAAAGGCATTCATTGGTGTTAATCAATACTTGCCTAAAATATCTCCTTATTACTGTTCTTTTTTTCATCTCAGTAGTGTTCTACATCGTATTACTTCCTTATGCAAATCTTCTAAGGCTCTCTTTTATACACAGGGAAATTCTCTCACCACTCTGAATATTACCTAGATCATCTCTTAAATCTCACTTTTTATTACTAGCTGTCTTTATTCTGCTCTTCAAGCTTGACAAACTCAAGAGATCCTCAACACTTTCTACACAGAATTCCTTCGATCCAAGATATTCTTTTTTCTAGATATATGTGAGTCTTCTCAGTTGTTCCTTATATACTTGAAGGGTCTATGAACATTTGCAAACAAAGTGACTGCTTTTGTATTCTATATAACACTTGTATTCTTACATAACAATTAGAAATATGTGAATAGTAGCTTGAATACTAACATGATCACAGGTAAAGATAATTGCATGCAATATATATCATAATTAATATATTTAGGTTTTCTTTTCATGGTTTCTAGGTGCCAGACATTTTTTCTGTGTGTTTTAGAAGCACCCACTCATTTTATTCCTACACTATTCTGAGTTAAATACCATGTTTATCTTTATCATTGAATAAACAGACATAAGGAGGCTACATTAGCATTAAATGGCAGAACAAGTCACACAGTTTTACTGGGATGTTTATGGATTATACAGTGTTCACCATTGTCTCAAGTTGTTTCTTATGTAAGCATGAGGTATAAATATAATTATCTTTTCAAAACTGCCTCCAAATTAATTTCTACATATTTCTTCATTTGTGTCTCCTACTTTTCTATTGTCAACTTCATTCCTCTCAAGATCTAAACTTGTACTTTATCCAATCATTATGAACAAACCAATTCAAGTTCTTTTAGTTTCAATGTATTTTAATTAGTATATTCAAGAGCCTCTTATATCTACTTTTTCATCTTTTTAAATTTTTATTTTTTTATTTTTATTTTTTGTCAGTCATGGGGCTTGAACTCTGGGACTGGGTGCTATCCTTGAGCTCTTCAACTCAAGGCGAGCACTCTACCACTTGAGCCCCAGTGCCACTTCTGGTTTTCACAGTTTAATTGGAGATAAGAATCTCATGGACTTTCCTTCCCCGGCTGGCTTTGAATGGTGATCCTCTGATTTCAGCTTCCTCAGTAGCTAGGATTAACGGCATGAGCCACCAGCACTTAGCTTATATCTACTTCTATACTGAATTTTTGCCCTTGTTTCAGGCAATTTTTCTCTGCTGTAAAGACTGTATTTTCCTCCTAAAATTAATGAATGCATAAAGCATACTAAATTCATTTTATGCTTTCTCATATTCCCATTGACCACATTTAAAAATTATGTAGCTATTTTTTGAGTTGGCTCAAGTTAACATAAGAGCACAAGAGCATATCACAGACTGGCTAATATTCAAAGGAATGTTCTATTTCAATCTATTAGAGACTGAGTTATGTTCCACCCAACTTCTAATGAACCATTTCTAACTCTGAAAATAGCATGTTTTGTGATTGGCATAGTGATTTTAAGGAGATCATTAAGGTTAAATGAGGTTATACTTGTAGGCCTTTATGTAATTAGATGAAGAGAAAGAGACATTTAACAGTTCTCTCTGTTTGTATAGAGAAGAGACCATGTAAAAACACAGCAAGAATGCAGCCATCTACTAGCGAGGAGGCCTCACTACAAACTTACTCTGATGGCACTTTGACCTTGGATATGTAGCCGGCAGAATTGTTTTATGAAAGAATACAGTTGTCTGAAGCTACCCAGTCTATGCTGTGCTGTTAAGTTAGCCTGATGAGACTCAATCTCATTGAATTAAAATGGCATGATTGGTAACTATAAACGAAGAAACATTTACCAAGTCATGCTCATAAATACAGGCTCACCTCTCTTCTAAAACAGCTAGAGACTTTTCAGATTTTAAAACATGCCATTGATAATAGCTCACTTGGATATAACAAACACACACATGTATTGCCTACTAACAAAAGTGAAAACAATTGTTACTGTTTTTGATGTTTTGTTTTTGTTTCTCAACAGTTTCCTGGTACAATTCCTTGACATGCCCTTGGCCCTTTTGGCATTCAATTGGGAGCATTGGTTCAGAGAGAGTCCTCTCTCAAGCTGAGTCTAAAGTTACTACACTGTGGCCAAATTATAACCTTCATCCATCCATCTTTCTTTCCTTCTTTCTTTCTTTCTTTTCTTTTCTTTCTTTTTTTCTTTCTTTCTTTCTCCTCCCTCCCTCCCTTCCTTCCTTCCTTTCTCTTTCTTTCTTTCTTCCTTCCTTCCTTTCTTTCTTTCTTTCTCCTCCCTCCCTCCCTCCCTCCCTCCCTTCCTTTCTCTTTCTCTCTTTCTTTCTTTCTTTCTTTCTTTCTTTCTTTCTTTCTTTCTTTCTTTCTTTCTTTCTTTCTGTCTTTCTTTCTTTCTGTCTGTCTGTCTGTCTGTCTGTCTTCCTATCTACCTTTTCTTCACTTACATTTACACACAGATGTTTATTTCTATTTCTAATGGAGGATCCTCCAAGGTGGCACATGGCAGAAAAGAGCTATAGTAACCTTAGACATAGAATCTTGTGAGCCAAGTGTTCAGTTTCCATCCCTGTAAACAGTTCTCTATGAAAGAATTAAAACTAAGATACCCCTGATTAATTGGTTAATTTAAAATGTTCCCCAATAGCATAGGATTTTTCTAAGGAATACAGGAAGAAAAGTAAGATTCAGTTTCCTGAATAAGCATGTTGGCAGAAATAATGTTAGTCTAATGATGTGTGTTAAAACTTCATAAAAGATTAATTTGTAAGTCAGGTGCTGGTGGCTCACACTGATAAAACTTACTCCTTAAGAGAGTGAGGACTGAGAATCACTGATCTAACCAGCCCAGACAGAGAAGTTAATGAGACTCTTTTCTCTAATTAACCACCCAAAAGCTGGAAGTGGAGCTGTGACTCAAGTGGTAGAGTAGTAGCCTCAAACGTAAGAGTCCAGACAGCTTCCAAACACACAAGGCTAGCACAAAAAATGTAGTTTATAACCTAATTCTGGGAGTATTTTTAAAAAGCCAAGTGTAATTTCAAATAAGAACAATCTTATGTGGGTTATGTTGACATTGTAAAGGATCTATTTTGATCTTTCTCAAAGGAAATAATTGTTTTCACTCAAGCCTACAGGGCATAGTAGCTTTGGTTTGAATTTATCATCTTGGTGACAAGATAATTCTTTTACTCATTAAGCTAAAATGTGCTTAATGCTTCATATCCATACTCGTAATTCCTGCAAGTGTTTTGGTTCAATAATAGAAGATTTCTTGGCAGCATGAGACAAGCTTACTTAATGTATCAAGTACTCAACACAGTATTATGTGGTACATCTTGGAAAGGTCTTGTATATTGAAACACACTTCATATCATGATATAATAAAATGTACCCCAACATTCCTATAAAACATCTCTAAGAAGAAATATATTTCTTGACTCTTTGAAGAAACCTATGAAACATTTCCCCAAACTGTCTTGGCAAAACTGCCTTTACATGGAAGTTTTATGCAAGTACAGAGCCTCTAAGATTCAGAATGGCAGTTTACCAAGGCCTCCATAAATAAACCTGGGGGTGGGGTGGGGAAATCATTATAAAACATCCTGAGAGTCCGAACTGGCTAGTAAAGTGAGAACTCAACGGAAATATGATTTAGACAAAGAATCTGTGGCCCAGGCATTGTGACTGTCCTCTTTTATAGAATTCAGACCTGTCCTTTGGCTTTGGCCTTGCTCCTTTCCTTTGGTAGGTAAAGGAAACTTATAAAGTTTCAGTTTGATTGAGAATATTTCTACAATCAGGATTTAGAGGATATTTTGATAGTAAGCAGAAATTCTCACTCCATTTATCATCGTTCAAGTCTGACCTGAATATAAAATGCAAATGTAAATGGAAGGGCAAGTCATATTGTATTGGGGGGGAAACCCTCAGGGGTTAAGAGGTTTCCACATAGCAGAATTTTTGAGAACATGCACCACAATATTGTAGAACTATTAATATGTTACAGGAAGAACACAATGGAACCACAATTGCTCTGAATAGTAAATGTTTCCTTGAGCATTAGAAGAAGAAAAAAAAGACATCGCCAACAAAACATCCTAACTGAATTAGTTTTAAGTGCCAGGAACAACTATCCCCAGTAGAAAAGAATTTATGTGAACTTTGCAGATGAGTATGGTAGCACTAGTTGCTGTCTCTGTCTCAGTCTGTGTTAGTGTTTGTCTATGTCACTCTCTCTCTCCAGAGCCTCTGATTCTGCAGGTCCTTGTACCGAGGGCTATGCACTGATTTGTTGCTCCTGTTATAGCTAGGTGTTTTGTAAGGTAACATTTTACTGGTCTAGTCCCACAACATTCTGATTGGTTGGTAGTTCCTAATCAGTTCTCTTCTGCAAACCCTCTCCTCTTCAGGTTATTGGGAATTAGGAGGGATAAGCATGGTCACAGAAAAAGTATCTCAACAATACCTCTTTTGTGTGTGTTTTTGGCCTCAGAGATACTCTCCCCAGGGAGCAGGGTCTTAACTAATTTTCTCATTCCACTTAATCTTTAATCTTCTAAATAACTTCCAAACTGTTTCCACTGTACATTTATGTTACATGAATGCAAATATCTACCCTATGTGCATGTCTTCACTTTTGATTTTTTACTTTAATATTTTTTTCTTTTTTTGTGTTATATGGTTCTAATAATCTAGACTAAGTTCATGCCATTCTGTTTATGAGAGCATCAGAGTTATCATAGCCCTTTACAATCAGTTTTTATTTCTCAGATGCCTCTGTGATGTCTCCTGTCTTATTTCTCATTTTGTTTATTTTGGCATTCATTTATTTTTTTCCTCATTTATTTATTTATGTATTTATTTTTGGCAATCCTGGGGCTTGATCTCAGGACCTGAGCTCCTCTTTGCTCATCTAGCATTCTACTGCTTGAGCCACAGAGCCACATCCACTTTTTTTGTTTCTGTAGTGCTGAGGACTTGAGTTTCATGCATGCTAGGGCAAGCACTCCTCCACAAAGCCACATTCCCAGTCCCCTTTCCTAATTTATTAATTTTCCAATTTAATTTTCCCCCAAATCGCCCACAATCTTTCATTAAAAAGAAGTTGATTTTCTCTGATCACTTCTTCAATTAGTACTGCAGCAACATTTAATATTTTTATTCTGCTCCAAATGTAGACCTTCAATTTTCTCTTTCTATTTTCTTTACTTACAAAATTAAGCTGTCTACTTTCTATCATTCTAGTATTTTAAGTATTTACTAGTATAAATTTCCTACTGAATACTTTTGTGCTATACCCCATAATTTCAGTAGATCTTTCATTGCCACTTGCATCGACATTTATTTTAATTCTGTATTATTATATTTTAATAAAAGTATTCCATGACTCACTAATGGGAAAGGTCATAAAATATCTCTCATATAGTATATCATCTTGATAAAATTACTGCATGATATCATTTAAGCTGATATTTTTCCCAAATGCCATAATAAATGGTAAATATTGAGTCACATAGAGAACAAGGTAGACAATGCATTTTTCCTTGCAGCTTTAATTATAAAATATGGTAAATTAAAAGCTAAAACACTAAATAAAGCTATGTGCAATTATATCAACAATGAAACAATGTTATATAGTAAGTAGAGTGATCAGTAAGGTTACTGGTATAATGGGATTATTTAGTTGTTGTCTCCACAAGTTTAAAAAGTATAGGGGTAATGTTTGGAAGAATCACCCAAATAAAAGGACCATCTATCTAGGCCAAAACATGAGGATGGGTGGCTTATTCCAGAAAAGGACTAAGGAGATTAGAAGTGAGCAAGAAAGTACAATCAGCAAGAGATGGAGTTGGAAAAAGAATAGAGAGATAGGTCATCAGGCCATGTTAAAAAAAAAAGAACTTGGATTTTATTCAAAATCTAATGGAAAGCTATTACAACATTTTAAGAAGGTGACCAACATGGTGTAAATTACATTAAAAAATGTTCTACAGCTAGAAATGTATTATGAAGCCACTGGAGAAAGCAGTTAAGAGTATATGGCAATAATCCAAATATTGATTGTGTCTTGGATGAGGGCAGTAGCCACAGAGGTATAAAGTAGAATGAATCAAGTTCATAGCATATTCAGAGAGGACACGAATTGTCACTAAACTGGTTGTGAGAGATAGAGGTGTCATAAAGCATGATTTTTTATTTCAAATACTGATCAGATTTTTTTAAATTGTGAAAATACTGTATAGAGGGGTTACAATTACATGGGCAAGGTAATGAATACATTTCTAATCAAGCATTGTTGCTACTTCCTTTGTTTCCCCTTCCCATCCCTTCCTATCCCTCCTCCCATTTCCCCTCCCCACTCCCCCAGCCAAAGTTGTAAAGTTCATTTTTCTACATAACGACTTGTACATCTCATTGTTGCAATGGGTCCACCTGTATCCCTATTTAAACAATTTGTTTTTTTCCCTTCCCCTCCACAAATTATACCAACATCAAATACAATGAAAACAGGGGTTATTCCGTGGGGGAGGGACATACAAAGCAACAAACAAATCACCTTATAAATATGTTAGAAACAATTGCAAGAAAGAAAAAAAAAACATTTGAATACATATCTTAGGGTTCATTTCACCTAACATCAACTTATCTGACCTTTTATGCTTGTCTTAGACATATACTAGTTATTGCAAATAAGAGAAACCATGGGACCTATGATTCTTTGGGCCTGGCTTACTGCACTTAATATATTTTTTTTATTGTGAAAGTACTGTACAGAGATGTTACAAATACATGGGCAAGATAATGAGTACATTTCCTATCAAACATTGTAGCCTCCTCCTTTGTTTCCCCTTCCCATCCCTGCCTATCCTCTCCCCACCTTCCCCACTCAATCCTCCTCTTCCCCCACCAAAGTTGTAAAGTTTGTTTGTCCACATAACGACTTGTACATCTCATTGTTGCAATGGATCCACCTCTTTCCCTATTTAAAACAATTGTTTTTCCCCTTCCCCTCCACAAATTATACCAACCTCAAATACAGTGAAAGCAAGGGTTATACCATGAGGGAGGGACATACAAAGCAACAAGGAAATAATCTTATAAATGTGTTAGAAACAATCACCTGAAAGAAAAAAAAACATTTGAATACATATCTTAGGGTTCATTTCCCTAACATCAACTTATCTGATCTTTTCTGCTTGTCTTAGACATATACTAGCTATTGCAAATGAAGGAAACCATGGGACCGAAGTTTCTTTGGGCCTGGCTTACTTCACTTGATATAATTTTTTCCAAGTCTGTCCATTTCCTGACAAATGGGGCAATGCCATTCATTCTGATGGAGGCATAGAATTCCATTGTGAATCTAAACCACATTTTCTTGATCCATTCATCTACTAAGGGGCATTTTAGCTATGGTAAATAATGCTGCAATAAACATGGTTGTGCTAGTAGTTTTAGTAGGATCTTGTTTGTGATCATTTGGGTAAATGCCCAAAAGTGGGATTGCTGGGTCATAGGGGGGCTCTATGTGGAGCCTTTAGAGGAATCTCCATACTACTTTCCAAAGTGGTTGAATAAATTTACACTCCCACCATCAATGCAGTTCACTAGCCAAACAGTGGACAAGGGTCTCATATCTAAAATATACTTGGAACTCAAAAATTAAATCCCCCAACAACAAATCCTCAAAGAAACAACTGCCCAATAAATAAGTGGGCTAAAGACTTAAAGAGAAACTTCTCTGAAGAGGAAAGAAGGATGGCCAATGGACACATGCAGAAATGCTCAACCTCTCTAGCCATAAAAGAAATGCAAATCAAAACAACATTGAGATACCACCTCACCCCAGTTAGAATGGCTATAATCAAGAACTCAAATAAGGAGGGGATGTGGACAGAACTGATCAGATTTTTTTAAAATTTGTTAACTGAGGAAAATTACAAGGAATAGTTGAAGGTAACAATCAATTTTATTTTGGAAATTGTTTTAGTTTGAGTCTCCAATAACAAATCGCAAGTAATGAGTGAGATATGCAACAGATACTTGTTTTCCACAATTATGGAGACTAGAAGTCCAAGATCAAGGTGTTGGTATAGAGACTTCTTTCTGAAGCTACATTTCTCAGCATGTACTAGACTGTTGTGGCAATGGACCATTTGGGCTATTTCCCTTTTCACTTGTAATTCTCAAGTGTAACTACAGATGGTGCGGTGAGAACAAGGTTGTAGGACTGCAAAGGTCCAGATGGAGTGGCCTGGGCTCTTTTCTAATCTCTCTAAACACAAGATATCCCTCCACATTTTAACCAGTATTCATGTGACAACTCTGGCATGGAACCCAGAGAAATTTCCTTCCAGAGTCCTGCAACTACATCCAAAGTGGAAAATATACAGATAGGATTTCATTCAGCACAGTTAGTCTGATCCTTTGAGCTGCAGCTCTATGAATCATAGGTCAGTTTTCCCTTGCTATGTGCATGTGATAATAAATATGATCTATGTAATTCGTTCTGTGCATGTGTGTCCTATGTCAATGGATTGAAACAAGGTTGTGATCAGTGTGCAAGAGAATTAATTCACTGTTAATAGTCTTAATTCCTCATTGTGTCACATGATTTGTTTTTTGTATACAGAAGGAGGAAAGAGGGATTAAGCAAAGAAAAATGAGAATGAAGGAGAAAGGGAAGGAGGAAAATAGAAATAAGCTAAGAAAATAGAAATAAGCTAAGAAAATAGAAAGAAGCTAAGAAAATCTAGAAGTTGGACAATTATATAAGTACTTATAAAACTTTTAAAGTGGATAATACATTAAACATTCTGAAACCTCTTATTTCTCAGAATAATTTCTCCTTTCAATTAATGAGATTTTACAAGATATAAAGTATACATGTGAGGTTTAGATAATTTGACACTTCAAAGTATTTGGAGATTACACTTCAAAGTGTTTTTCAACTTGTCAATGATGATACTGAAGTCATTTGTCAGCCTCAACTTATTTCTTTTGTAAGTGAACTATATTTTGCTATCCAGAAATATTTTAGAAGACTTCTTTGCTATGTTCTTTCTTTTGAATAAATAATAATTATACTTTTTATTACTTTCTTTTCTGTCATCATGGGAGGTTAAAGTCGGGCTTCAGTCTCCCTTAGTTTGTTTATCTGGCTGGTGTTTTACCTTTTAATATACATCTCCAGTGTAACATTTTGGTGGCTAATTAAAGATTAGATCTCACAAATGTTTAAGTGTATTGATTTCAACGAAGATTCCACAGATTTTTAGGTGTAACTAAGAGAACAGGAATGATCTAAAAGAACTATTTGACTATAAAGCTTGAATGAACAAATGTATCCCTTCTTTTCCTAATTCCATCATAAATACTTGTTCATTTATTTTTTGTTTGAATTTTCATTCTGTTTCATATAAGACCTCTTGGAAGCTCTACTCTGTTATAACTTATAGTCCCCATATTCAGTTTCTTAATTCTTAAACATCCTTTCTCTATCTTTTTAGGGTCTTATTCTTTGGCCTGAACCAGATGTGCCTAGAGTTGTTCAGAAGAGAGTTTTATATTTTCTTTATATCTTCTTAGAAGAAAGATTCCAGATGTTTTCTCAGATACATATTATTAGATACAATTGTTGGTTCCATTTATTGCTACCATGGTATGAACCCTCAGAGCACCTGTTTGCCTATACTCTGGCTACTAGAACCCTTCAAAGTATTCCCTTCAGCTACATTCCTGTAGGCATCAAGAAAGCAGAAGGAAAAGGAAAAGGTCATTCATGCACTTAGAAAATATCACTTTTAGATCTGTGATCCAATACTACATTTTTGAACTTGATAAAACAAAAAATTGCTGATGATTGCAAGAAAGAGAGACCTTTATGACACCATGATAAAACTCAGCCTGCTATTCTGATATGTGTACTAAAATTTGTAATGTTAATTTCCTTTCCTGATATAGCTCCAAACCATTTTTTTCTTCCCATTTTCATTTTCATGACATTGGAATTTGGGAATTATATACAGAAATAAGAGCCATTATCCCTTGTGAATTTTGCACCATGCCAATAAACAAATTGTAATGGTTCAAAAATAAAAGATCCCAAATAGCAAAATAATGCTTAACAGAAAGAACAGTACTGGAGGAATATGAATACCAGATTTCAAACTCTACTACAAAGCCATAGTAATCAAAACAGCTTGGTACTGGCACAAGAACAGACCTCAGAACCAATTGAATAGAATTAAAAACCCAGAAATGAATTCATAGACCAAAAGCCATCTAATCTTCAATAAAGGAGCTAAAAAAATAGAATGGAAGAAAAACAGCCTCTTCAGTAAATGGTGCTAGCAAAACTGGTTAACTCCTTGTAGAAAACTAAAGTTATATACCACCCTGCACCAGAATCAATTCCAAATGGATCAAAGACCTTGAAGTCAAAGCAGACACCCTGAAAACATTACAGGATGGAATAGGAAAAAGCCTAGGTCTCCTTGGCACAGGTCGAAATTTTCTTAATAGAGATCCAGAAACACAACAAATCAAAGAAAGTTTGGACAAATGGAATTGCATGAAATTGCAGAGCTTCTGCATGGCAAAGGACATAACTAGCAAGATCAATAGAAAGCCCACGGATTGGGAGAAGATCTTCACTAGCCATACAACAGACAAGGGTCTCATATATAAAATATACCTGGAACTCAAAAAATTAAATCCACCAACAAAAAATCCTCAAAGAAACAACTGCCCAATAAATTAGTGGGCGAAAGACTTAAAGAGAAACTTCTCTGAACAGGAAAGAAGGATGGCCAATAGACATATGAAGAAATGCTCAACTTCTCTAGCCATAAAAGAAATGCAAATCAAAACAACATTGAATTACCATCTCACCCCAGTTAGAATGGCTATAATCAAGAACTCTAATAACAACAGATGCTGGAGGGGATGTGGACAGAAGGCAGCCTTACTGCATGGTTGGTGGGAGTGTAAACTTGTTCAACCACTTTGGAAAGCAGTATGGAGGTTCCTCTAAAGACTTCACATAGAGCTCCCCTATGACCCAGCAATCCCACTTTATGGTCCCAAACAAGACCATACTAAAGCTACCAGCACAACTATGTTTATTGCAGCATTATTTACCATAGCTAAGATATGGAACCAACCCAGATGCCTCTCAGTAGATGAATGGTTCAAGAAAATGTGGTATAGATACACAATGGAATTCTATGCCTCCATAAAAAAATGGCATTGCCACATTTGTTAGGAAATGGAAAGACTTGGAAAAAATTATATTAAGTGAAGTAAGACAGGCCCAAAGAAACATAGGTCCCATGGTTTCCCTTATTTGCAATAACTAGTGTATGTCTAAAACAAGCATAAAAGGTCAGATAAGTTGATGTTAGGTGAAATGAACCCCAAGATAAGTTTTCAAATGTTTTTATTTTTCTTTCTTGCTATTGCTTCTAACATATTTATAAGATGATTTCTTTGTTGTTTTGTATGTCCTTCCCCCATAGTATAATCCCTGCTTTCACTGTATTTGATGTTGGTATAATTTGTGGAGGGGAAGGGAAAAAACAAATCGTTTAAATAGGGATACAGGTGGATCCATTGCAACAATGAGATGTACAAGTCGTTATGTCGAAAAATGAACTTTACCACTTTGTCTAGGGGTGTGGGGGGTCGGGGGAGGAGGGTGGAGGTGGGAAGGGATGGGAAGGGGAAACAAAGAAGGTGGCAAAAATGTTTGATAAGAAATGTACTAATTATCTTGCCCACGTAATTGTAACCCCTCTAAAAGGTATTTTCAAAATAAAAAAATAAATAAAACCCTGAATGTCTAATGAAATTCTGAGAACTACAATTCTGAAAGTTTCAAATCTTGAATATTGAAATTTTGACAGCCAATTGTTGATATCCACAATTCCCATAAATAACAAATAGGTAAAGACAAAGAGAAAGGAATGACAAAAAAATCAAAATACTGTGTTAGGAGGACTGAAAACACAGTTCCTAGAAATGAAGCATACAATGTAACTATAACAAAATTTCTACTTACATATGTATTAGATGCCTGTATTGGCATTATTGTACCATTCAAATTCAAGGAGCTTTTAATTAATTGTCTAAATTTTTTCCAGAAAAAAATCACCAAAGATTTTTATAAATTATAATGTTATGTATTTCCATATTAGTCTAAGAAAATATAGTGCAAGCCGGGTCCATTGGCTCACACCTGTAATCCTAGGTACTCAGGAAGCTGAGATTTTTTTAAATTAAATTTTTTTAATCGTGAAGATACCGCACAGCGGTGTTACAATTACTTGAGCAAGGTCCACTTCTTATCAAGCATTGTTGCCTCCTCCTTTGTTTCTTCTTACCATTCCTGCCCTCCTATCCCTATACCCTGCCAAAGTTGTAAAGTTCATTTTTCGACATAACGTCTTGTACATCTCATTGTTGCAATGGGTCCACCTGTATCCCTATTTAAACAATTTGTTTTTTCCATTCCTCTCCCCAAATTATACCCACATCAAATACAGTGAAAACAGGGGTTATACTGTGGGAGAGGGACATACAAAACAACAAAGAAATCATCTTATAAATATGTTAGAAACAATAGCAAGAAAGAAAAACCATAAGTTGATGCTAGGAGGCTAAGATTTGAGGATTGAGGTTCAAAGCGAGCCAGGGCAGGAAAAGTACTTGAGATTCTTATCTCCAATTAACCAGAAAATTGGCAGTGGGACTTTGGCTCAAGTGGTAGAGTGCTAGCCTTGAGCTGAATTGCTCAGGGACAGCACCCAGGCTCAGAGTTCAATCCCCACAACAGAATGAAAAAACAAACAAACAAAAAAAAAAACATAGTGCAAACATACTGCTGCGTAGTTATTAGTAACTGATTTTTGTCAAATTGGGGTTCTGTTTTTCTCCCCCACATCCCAGTCACAGGGCTTGAACTGAGGGCCTGGGCACTGTCCCTGAGCTTGTTTTGCTCAAGGTTAGCACTCTGTCACCTGAACCATAGGGCCACTTCTTACTTTTTCTGTTTATATTATACTGAGGAATCAAACCTAGGGCCTCATGCATTCTAGGCAAGCCCCTTATATGACAGCATTCTGGGCAGAATTCATGTTTAAAGAAAAAGACAGCACAAATATGCACAGAAGATAAGAAAATTCAATTCAGAATTCTTGTACTGGCATATAACAAATAATAGACATTTTTTCAAAACAAGGTCAGATCATTTACAAAATCATATCCTAAAACAAAACAAATTATAAAATCTCCCCAGTCTGTGATTTAAAATGCAACTCCTGATGATATTGCTGGGCCAGTCCCATAGATTTTCCCCTTGAAATTTTATTTTGCAAAATATACTCAAGCTGTACACTTTTTTTGTTAAAACTTTTTTTAGTTATTTAATCTTACTTTCATTTCAGTATTATTTGCACTCCTACTTCTATCTGTTCCTCTGCTTCCTCCTCCTTCTCTTTCCTCTTCTTTTCCTCTTCTTCCTTCCTCTCCTCCTTCTGCTTCTCTTCCTCCTCTTCATCATCCTCAACATTATTATGTAAATCTGATTCTAGGAAAGTCATTTTTACAACATTACTTTTGTGCGAAAGCATTGCATGTGTGTATTAAAAGAAGCAGTAATAATCATTTAACATATGAAAAGATGGTCTTTTTGTAAATCTTTCTTAATAACAAACAAATCCATTTTGTATTTTATTTATTTATTTATTTATTTTATTTGTGAACATACTGTACAGAGGGGTTACAATTACATGGGCAGGATAATGCATGCATTTCTTACCAAGCATTTCAGCCTCCTCCTTTGTCCATTTTGCATTTTGACCAA
The DNA here is from genome assembly GCF_000151885.1 of Dipodomys ordii. Classification (NCBI taxonomy): domain Eukaryota; kingdom Metazoa; phylum Chordata; class Mammalia; order Rodentia; family Heteromyidae; genus Dipodomys; species Dipodomys ordii. The sequence continues at coordinate 15,771,599 of NW_012267281.1, read as the reverse complement.
TTCTGTGAAAAGATTTGAGTGGTGTAACAAAAATTTGGCACTTATTTCACAGTATACTAATTAATGTAACATTTTTCTCCTTGATTTACTATAATAGGCTGCTCTTTCATAGAGAACTAGTTTCCACCATCTTCCACTCATTTATTTATATTACTTCCATTTTTGCAAATGTATACAAGTTTACATCCCTAATGACAAGGAGTTAAATAGCATGTTTAATTTGAAATAGTGATACCCACCCTCAAATTACCCAGTTCAGAGATTCAAATGAAGATGTCATTGGGTTTCATAGTGGCTTTCTGATTTTCATAATCCATCTAAGAAAGGCTTGAAAGTTATTTTATGCTGTTAATAATAATTGTCATCCCATGTTCTTCCTGAAATACTATGATTGCTTATGTAAAGTATCTTAAATGAAACTAGGTACTGTTTGGCTTAGATAAAATTAATGATTTACATAAGCCTTTTGAGATGTTGAGGTTTGATAAATATTCTTTGAAGTGTATAAAAATTTAGCAAAAGTATAAATTCTCCAACTATAAGAAGCTACTGGCTCATTGTTCTCTCATAATCATATACAAATAAGAAATGAGCCATATTTATTTTTAAAGAAGGATGAGTAAGTACCATTTTGTAGTGAATTTCTAAAATGTTTAATTTATAATAGATAAATATCACATTTTTCTGATGTTTTCATTTATAACTCTGCCAATTAGCATCACCCAATAGTGTACTGTATAGTCTCCAGGAGGTTTAGAAGAGTTAATGTCTCCCCAATTGCCTAATTTGCTACTTAGGATTGACAGGGACACAGAAGGAAACAGATACCAATAGCAGTTAGTAGACTGAAATAAAATGGAAAGGAATCTAAGCATTTTCTTTCATGTCTTCGGGGCATTATTTCTGTCTACTATTCACCTGCTCTAATTATCCTGGCAGCTCACTTAAATTACATTATTTCTGCTCCTAACAAGATGAGCCAGATTTCCCCCAGTGCCAAAGACACAGTATCATCAACACAAAGTCTTGATGATACCCCAGTGACTTCAAAGTGTTAATCCATCTCACAGGATGCTTATCTGGGTTCCAAGGAATGGCATGCTCCAGGGAAAATTTGGCTCCATGTGAAATGGCTTTAGTACACAAGCAACAGCACTGTTCAATTTGTTTTTCCTATATTTACATTAGGTAAACATTGGCAACAAGACTTGGATTTTGAAGCAAACATAGCACCATGCCTGCTGCTTATATTTAGCTGCTTTCAGGTCAATTAATGCCTCTTAAATTCCTAAAGCAGGTGCTAATCTGGTATTTAAACTGCTGAGCCACTGGCGTAATTTCCCTGTAAAGAGAACTTTGAAGTACCTTGCATGAGAGTTTTAAAGAACAAATAAACAGAAGCATTACTTTCCCTTATACATCAAGTTGTTTTTAACAAGAAGTATATCCGAATGAAATGTTTTAGAACTTAAGCAACTTTCTCTGAAATAGTAAAGAATATTGACACATCTTGATCTTTCTCTATGAAATCTTTATTTTTGAGTGAGTCTCTAATTTGTTAATACAAATGAAATACTGAATAAAAGTCAGTATCTTCACTATGGGTTCTTTCTTTTTATTGTCAAGGTGATGTACAACTGGATTACAGTTACATAAATAAGGTAATAAGAGAAGGTGTCATTTTTTTGTCATTTTACCATCATTTCTACCATATGTTTTAAGACACTAGATAAGCTTTCTGAAATAAATAGTGCCTGATCTGGATTGTAAAGTATAATGTTTGAATTTTGTAATTATTAAAGTGAAGCTACCCAGAAGGAAAACATAAAATAACAACAAAAAATAATAATAAAATTAAAACATCAAGAAGAAAAGCCTATAATTTGTTTAAAGAAAGAAGTCTAGACTGTTGTGAAATTAAATGTGTATGAGGAGAGTAAGGGAGGGGCGGGGAAGGTATAAGGGAGGGGAAGAGGATAGAACAAGATGAAAGCAATAAAATCCATAACTGTTGGACTCGGTGGCTCACTGCATGAGAATGAAAAGTAATCCAGTTGTTTAGAGGCCCTAGGAAGACTTTTTGCAGTACTGAAATCCCACCTACACAAGGAGATATCCCAGAATAGGTGTGATTAAAGGATTAGGTGAGGTATTGGGACAATTGTTGTTTGAAGTACTTGTTATTTGAATTGTATACTTCAGGAATAAAGTATTATGCCCAGAAATTATACAGGTGGGTACCTTGCTATGCAATGATTGGCCTCAATGCTGTATTGGCAACTACATACATTGTATCATCTCAGTTGAAAAAATATCTTAGTCTTACATCTGTTGCTCTGAATGATTTTTACACACATTTATAAAAGGAAGTCACATATTATAGACTTAGGGAAGCATGTTTGCAGTTCAAACTTCGCAGTTGACAGCAATGGTTCCTTGTGGCTAGGCCTCTCCTGACACTCCTCATGGTGCCCTGACACCTGTTCACAGCCAAAATGTGTGCCGACAACCAGAGACCCACCTCTTTCTGGCTTTTCTGAGCCATGATAAATTTCTGGTTCTTTTCTTTGTTCCTCAATTTCAATGATTGTAAACAGAAAGCATATTTACGGAACCATTGATAATATAATAAGTGAGAGTTATAATGAGACTAAGATAATTTTAGAGTGCTGGTGAGGTCAGAATTTTCAAGGAAAGACTCCGTGGACCCCAAAAGAATTCACAGAGTTGATGAGAAGACTTGAAATGGTGAGAAGAACAGTCTGCCACACAAAACCCCGCACACGGCATTTCTGACTGCTAATGAATGTCTTTCCAAGATAGAGTAGCACTTCTCCTTTTCCCTTGGCTACCGCAATCCACTTCGTATAACAACAACAAAAGAGTACATTTGAAATTCCTGCCATAATTATTGTGGCATCATTTGACCATTATATCTAAGCATTAAAATAACACCATTTTCATATTAAAGTTATGTCATTCTTGTCTTTCCAAGAATTTAATCCCACCTACATTTAGTCACTTTGTGTTTCTTTATCATTTTTTAGAGATATATTTTACTAATGTCTCATTTATTCCGGAAAATACATTGAATAGTCTTCAACTTGGATAGAGTGGTTACTGAATAGAATGGTAATAAAATAAAGTACTTATGCAATCTTTACTCTCAGCTAAATAACTTTGATTCTGAGCGACTGAAATGCACTATTTTATGTCTTTCTGAAAATAATTCAAATATCAGGTATTTCATCAGCTTCTTTTTAAAGCTGAGAACCTGAAATTCAGAGGCTGCTTTTCACTAGAATTTGTCACATTGTTCATTAATTACCAGTTCCTAACTGCTTTCTAATTTTCAAAGATTTGTTGACATCTCTTATCTGTTTCTCCTTCATCACTTACTCTCTAGTTCTTTATGATTATTTATGCCTTTATTTAACTGCCACCATCAGAGAAGAATTTCAGTAGAGTCAAAATAACCACATATATCATAATGTTTACAAGAAATCTGCAAGAGAGTTTTCACATATTTTTGTATCATATTTTTATATCATATTTTGTGTAAAATATATATTTGTATAAACACACACACAGTGCATAGCTCCTAAGTCGATAAAAGGCTTCTAAATGGAGTACTTTATTACTTTCTTTTTTATTTTCCTCTTAGGCATGCCCATAGAAAGGAATGTGGATCTGTTTAAAGAGATTTGTAACAGAGCCATGAAGGAGCACAAGGTAAGCTCCTAGCTGGTCTTATGCCATAAGCCATTTGGATCTGTGATACATGAAGTGTTACTTATGTAAAAGAATGCAAAAGCTACTGATTAGTTGTAGAAGTGTTGGGCAACAGATGTTTAGATGAACTGTTCAGGCACAGATCATTGCTGGCAGTGATGGGTCTAAGTCTAAACGCAATAATTATTCATATCCTTTTAGTTACATGGGCTGTTTACTTATTTATTTTTCTTTGAGTTGGGTAAAATTTTCCTTATACTTTTTGGACATTCAACTCTTGTCTGATATGTCATTTGCAACTATTTTTTCTCCTTCTGTGTGCTGCTATTTTGTTTTGCTGATTCTTTTTCCATGCAGGAAATGTTTACTTTAATGTAGTCCCACTTGAGCTCACTTATGCTTCCATTCCATAGCTTTTTGGTGTTATACTGAAGAGGAAATCCTTGCCAAGACCAACATTAAAGGTTTTTCTATATACTTTATTCTAAGAGACTCACAGACTCAAGTCTTTCATTTAATTCTTCATTCTTTTCTGCTTGATTTATTTTATAAGATGTAAGAGTCCAATTCCATTTCTCTCAAGTGGATCTCCAATTTTTGCAGTGTTATTTGCTGAACAGACTTTTTTTTTGCCATTTGTGTTCTTGGTACACTTGTTAAAGATGAGCTGTGGAAGAGGAAAAGAGGGGGAAGGGACTGGTATAGCCTGGAAAAGAAAAAAAAAGTGAGGGCAGGGGAGTAATGGATGAAAATATTAACAGGGGTGATATTGCTCAAGATGCATTGTGCTCAAAACTGCTAGGCTAAATGGCCACTTCTTTGTACAACTATTTGAAGTTAATATTAACTAAAAAATGAAGGGCTGTGTGTACATATGTGAGTAGCCCTATTTCTAGTCCCACTATGTCTCCTTCTGTTTTTTTTTTTGTTTGTTTGTTGTAAAGATGCAGTACAGAGGGGTTACAGTTACATGAGCAAGGTAATGAGTACATTCCTTGTTGAGCAATGTTATCTCTTCCTTTGTTTTTCTCCCACTATCCTTTCCCTATCCTTTCCCTCTCCCACTTCTCTCACTCCTTCCCCCCACCTCTTGAAGTTGTAAAGTTCATTTCAAATATATTGTCTTGTTGCAATGGGTCAGCCTCTGTCTTCCTATCAGTGTTTTGTTGTTCCCCTTCCCCACCCCAGATTAGACAAATGTACATACAAGATTCAGGGTATGCAAATCAAGCACAATGATAAGAGGGGATATACCATAGTGGGAACAACATCCAAAGGAAACAAAACAACAACAACAACAACAAATCACATAGTATATTAAAAACAACATTAACAAAGAAAGACCTCTTTTGTCTTAATCTTGGAGTTCATTTCACTTAGCATCATCTCATATGGTCATATGTACATAGTTTTTGAGCTTTTCTGCATCTGATTAAATTATCCTAGATCTATACTAATTATTGTAAATGAGAGAAACCATGAGACCTATATTTCTTTAAGTCTGGCTTACTTCACTTAATATGATGTTTTTTCAAGTCTTTCCATTTCCTAACAAACAGGATGATGTCATTGTCTCTCATGGAAGCATAGAATTCACACACACACACACACACACACACACACACACACACATAATTTTCTTGATCCATCCATCTACTGAGGGGTATCTGGGTTGGTTTCATATCTTAGCTATGGTGAATAATGCTGTGATAAACATAGTTTTGCTGGTAGATTTACTATGGACTTGTTTGTGGTTGTTTGGATAACTGCCCAAAAGTGGGATTGCTGAGTCATAAAGGAGCTCTATGTGTAGCCTTTTTTTAAATTTACTTTTTATTGTGAAAATAATGTACAGAGGGGTTACAATTACATGGGCAAGATAATGAGTACAGTTCTTATCAAGCATTGTAGCCTCCTCCTTTGTTTCCCCTTTCCAATCCCTTCCCATCCCCCCCCACCGAATCCTCCTGCTCCCTCACCCCTCACCAAAGTTGTAAAGTTTGTTTTTTGACATAACAACTTGTACATCTCATTGTTGCAATGGGTCCACCTGTATCCCTGTTTCCTTTCCCCTCCAGAAGTTATACCAACATCATATACAATGAAAGCAGGGGTTATACCGTGGTGGAGGGACAAACAAAACAACAAAGAAATAATCTTACAAATATGTTATAAACAATCACATTAAAGAAAAAAATTGAATTCATATGTTAGGGTTTATTTCACCTAACATCAACCTATCTGACCTTTTCTGCTTGACTCAGACATATACTAGTTATAGCAAATAAGGGAAACCGTGGGAGCTATGTTTCTTTGGGCCTGGCTTACTTCACTTAATATAATTTTTTCCAAGTCTTTCCATTTTCTAACAAATGGGACAATGTCATTCTCTCTGATGGAGGCATAGAATTCTATTGTGTATATATACCATATTTTCTTGATCCATTCATCTACTGAGGGGCATCTGGGTTGGTTCTATATCTTAGCTATGGTAAATAATGCTGCAATAAACATATTTGTGCTCGTAGCTTTAGTTATGGTCTTGTTTGTGATCATTTGGGTAAATGCCCAAAAGTGGGATTGCTGGGTCATAGGGGAGCTCTATGTGGAATCTTTTGAGTTACCTCTATACTGCTTTCCAAAGTGGTTGAACAAGTTTGCACTCCCACCCAAAGTGCAGTCCCATTTGGCCACACCCCCTCCACCCAGAGGAAAGTTGCCCTTCCTACCATCATACAGATTTGATAACTATACTTTTCAATATAGTTTGCTAAGGAGACATTGATATTTTCAGATTTTTTTCCTTGCAGAATTTCCTTGTCTTGTGACAGCATTACCAGTCTTATAAGAATTCAGGATTATTTTCTCTATTTGTCTAAAGTGCTATTAGAATATGCATGAGCATTGCAATGAATTTATAGATGGTCTTACAGACATCTGGCAATATCAGGTATTTCAATCCTTGTATATCTAAATATATTTGCATTAGTTTTGGTCATCCTCAATTTCTATTATCAGTATCTTATAATTTATACTGTCCATACTTTTCTTGATTAAATATATTCCTGTAAATTTTATTATTTTATGTATAATTGTAATACTGCCTTTAATTATTTTTTGGTAGGTAGTTGCTAGTGTATGGAAATGCTGAGATATGGGGAAAATAAATGAAGATGATTAGAAAAGAAGAATGCACTCAGGATTCAATGTATATGCTACAAAAGTATGAAGAGTACAGGAGGAATGGGTGAGAATGTTACAAGAGTGACATTGATTAATAGGCATTATATTCATGGATTGTTAAAAGGAAATTCCTTTGTACAACTACTTAAAGGTAATAAAAATAAAATAATAAAACTTTTAGAAAAAAAGGAATGCAACTGCTTTTTGAATCCACAGTTTATATCCTGAAACTTTTTGGAATTCTTTTTTTTTTGTTTGGTTTTTTGTTTTAGAAATTGTAACCATTCACACGTTTTCTCTTCACTTATCTCTGTTTAATCAGATTGTCTCTGGTTTTCCCTCAGTGGAGCTACCAAACAGTAGCTTTCACTTTAATTCTTTCCAATTATCCAAAGCTTTCAAATTAATTCCTTACAATTTTGTTGTTCATTTTATCTTTTGACAGTTGAAATTTAATATTTAATTTACATGCATGTCATGAAGATAAAATTTTAACATATCATTTAAAAATTTTGAAATAAAAAAAACAACTGCATCATTTTGAGAGAAACAGAACATATTAGGAGGGAATGTTTACTTCATTGGAGAAAACTAAAGTAAGTGCAAGTTAGAAGAATATGGACATCACTACAAGAAACATTGAAAAAGAAGTCAGAAATCATTTATCCTAACAGGATGAGTTTTTGATATAACATGTATGGATTTTAGAACTTAGCTATCATCCAATTACAATTTACTCCAGGATTTATGAAAGGTAGTATTAAAATATTACAAGTCACAATGGCATAAACCATTTAAAACTTGTGAAAAGTGACATTCAAAATGAGGATATACATACATTTTCTATTTTTTTTTGTCAAGGTGATATACAGAGGGGTTACAGTTACATTGGTAAAGTAGTGAGCACAATTCTTGTCAAATGTGTTACTTCTGCCCTCATTTTTCTCCTTTCCCTATACCCAATCCCCCACCAAGTTTTACAGATCATTTCCAACATACTGTCATGTGTATATCATGTGTATATCAATGTTGCATCCTAATCTTAAAGACAAACTTTGAGCCTGGCACTGGTGGCTCATGCCTGCCTGTAATTCTAGCTACTCAGGAAGCTGAGATCTGAGGATTGAGGTTCAAAGCCAGCCTGGGCAGGAAAGTCTATGAAACTCTTATTTCCAATAAACTGCCAGAAAACCGGAAGTGATGCTGAAGCTCAAGTGATAGAGTGCTAGCCTTAGAGCTGAAGAACTGAGGAACTGTGTTCAGGCCCAGATTTCAAGCCCCACAACTGACAAAAAAAAAAAAAAAAAACGAACTTTGAAATTTCTTCTCAAGCTTTCAAATTATGGTTTATCTTAGTGATGGATTAGTTTCATTTTGTATTTGTATTATGTAGAGATTAGTGTCATAAATGTAATCCATTGGCATAATATAACTCTTTGCTTGTTTTGACTTCTCCATAACTATCATCAATTGTCTATAGGCAATATTTCCCTGTTTTATTTTGTTACCCTTTGTAATTTAGGATGTAACTATTAATTAATTTCGTGACAAATTTAACCTGTTTTCACTTTTATATTTTAGTTTTAATTCTTAATTTATTTCTCTATTACCATTTTTTTCAACTGTTCAAAAAGTTTAAATATTATTGTATTTTTCTTACTTGATAACATCAATGTTTAACAATCTGAGTGTATTCATAAATAACTAAATTAGAGGCTGGGAAGGTGGCTCAGTGGTAGAGTGCTTGCCTTGCCTGCCTGAGGCTGTGGGTTCAATTCCCCAGCACCACATAAGCATAAAGAAAAAAGCCAGAAGTGGCGCTATGGCTCAAGTGGTAGAGTGCTAGCCTTGAGCTGAAGAGCTGAGGGACAGAGCCCAGGCCCAGAGTTCAGGCCCCATGACCAGACCCCCTCCAAAATAAATAAATAAATAAATTATTATCAATACATTTATTTTAAGCCTTCCTTTATTCTTTGTGCAATGAATTACTTTCTATTATTCATTAATTCACTATTTCCTTACTACATACTCACAAGCTTTATAATCAATAAATAGACTGTTTAATTGATTGCATTTGGATACTAGTAGAAAAACAATGTAATGAACGCAAATAAAACTTTGAAAATCAATATATCTCAGGAAAGGAATAAATAATTAGTTATGATTAAGTAGGGTTGCCAAATTTAGGTGTTTTCCACAAATTTATTATTAAAATGCGTTAGTAATTTTTAGCACATTGAGTATTCCTGGCATATTAATTTTATTATTAACACTCTGTTCTATGTATGTTAAAAATCTGAGCTGTGTAAACTAATTTTAATTTTACTCTATTTCAGGGTGTTTGGTTCTGTTTATGTACTTAATTTGAACTGAGAATCAGAACTAAATTTGACCTGTTAACCATTTTGGATTTTAATATGTGTGATCTAGACCAGCGTTTTCTTTTAAAATTTTCCTCTTGGTTCACTTTGGACAACTGTAATGCAGGGCAGATGGCTGGCTCTTTGCTGGTTAGGCACATCTCACCGAGTTTCTGCTGGTGGTGTTTCAGCTAGGTAGGCTGAACTGATGAAAATGACATGTTAAGTCTGTTTTGGAAAGAAACAGATAGAGAAACAGAGAGAAAGAGAGAAATGCCAGAATTATTGGGCCATTATCCTTAATCTGATTATTCAGGATGTTTCTCAAAATTGGATATGGAAACAAATACCAAGCCATGACCCATGAGATTTCTCATATGATTGGAACTTCCTACATATGTAATAAATAACTGATCTGGGGTGAAAGATATGAACTTCTTTTGTCTTTGTGTTCCTATTTAAAATGAGAAGACAGAGTGAGGGTTTTCTTTTCTTAATTTTTATTTTTATTGTGCTTTTTACTTCAAAATGTGCTGTTATTGACGAGGAAAGTCTTCAGCAGAACAGAGTTGACTGTTAATTAAATGAACTGCCTTCCAGAGTGGTCATCAACACCCTGTCCCTGTAATTACATTGATGAAGTTGACTTAGAGAATTTTATTTGGAAAAGGAAAAAAAAAAGATTTTCACACTGTTTGAGAGCAGATGTTACTGTACTCAGTCTTTACTATTTCTTTATTCTTTGAAATAATAAATCCAACATTCAATAATTAATTCTTTCATGATAAAATATGAGGATTTATAGCTATAAAAAAGAGTATTTGTGTGTCTCAAGCACTATCAAACTGAACTCTGATATTCAGCAGGAGTAGGTATACTGCTGTTTAGAGAAAACATCCTCAAATCCCTTCTCCCTCTCTCCCTCTTTCTCTCTCTCTCCTCAAATCCCTTCTCTCTCTCTCTCTTTTTCTCTCTCTCTCTCATATCACGAGTTCCCATTTACAATGGTATTACCAGTGGAGAGGCCTAAGAAAAGATGTACATATATATCTTACTCCAAACATTCATTCTTTGTATATCCTTTTTTTTATTGTGAAGGTGATATACACAGGGGTTACAGTTGCATAAGTAAGGTAATAAGCACATTTCTTTTTAAACTTATTATCCCTTCCTTCATTTTTCTCCTACTTTTTGTCCCCCCAGCCCTCCCCCCCTACCAGTTGTAAAGATCATTTGCAAAGTATTGTCTTGTGTATATTGCTGTTGCATTGGTTTCCCCCTTGTCTTTTGTCTCACCATTTGTTGTTTCCCTTCCCTTCCCTAATTCAGATAAATGTATATAAAATACCAAATTCAAATACAGTGACAACAGGGGATACACCATAGGGGGAAGAACATTCAAAAGAAACATATATATGTATATATATATATATTATATATATATATTATATTAAAAACAACAACAACAAATAAAAAGCTCTTGGAGTTCATTTCACTTAGCATCATCTTGTATGGTCATATGTACATAGCTATTGAGCTATTCTGATCATCTGCTAAGATTATCCTAGATGTATAGTATTAATTGGAAATAAAGGAAACCATGGGACCTAGGTCTCTTTGGAGCTGGTTTATTTCAGTTAGTATGATGTTTTCCAAGTCTTTTCATTTCCTTACACATGAGGTGTTGTCATTCTTTCTAATGGAAGCACAGAATTTAATGTCGTTTGAATGATATCAAGTTATTAATTACCACCAAAAGATTATTAAAGATTGTGTTTAACAGCAACTCAGTCATATTGCAAATTTTTATTCATAACAAAAGATATCTGCTAAGAGAACATGGACAACTGATAATTAATATGACTGGAATTAAGCCTATTAGTGAATATATATATATATATATATATGCTAAATTTAGTTTAAACAAATAAAATTTGAGGGGAAATAGAGTATCACACACAGGCTGTGTACCTTTACAATTTTCTTATTCCACAAACATAATTCTTCCATATTGCTTGTGAAATTTTACAGTGATATTTTTGATTTTGTTCTTCTACCCTGATGCAAGCTTCTATACTAAGCAATTTCAAACTCCAACCCTTTTCAAAGCTCCTGAATATGTCAGATGATCAGATCTACACTAAGGAAAGGTCTTAAAACATTTAGAACTCTTGAACATTTTTAAATAAATTATACTTGGCATTGGTAATCAACCTATTGCGATTATTTATGCAAATCCTGTACTTATCTGGGTTATTTTGTTTTCTGAAAGAAGGAGCCTTCAACTTTCCCACAAATTCTAGTGGAATATATGCAAATGACTCTCTCCTCCTCTAAAAAAACTAACAAATTAAAATGATGTAGTAAATGCTGGTTGGTTTGGCTACCTGTGAGCATATGCAAAAGGAAATTACCCAGTCTCTTTCAAATTATAGCACTTTAAAAATTATCAAAGATTAATTCATATTCATTATTCATTTCATTAAATTTCATTTCCATATTTATTTAGGGAATTATTCAAAAACTTTGGCTACTGAGGAAGCAGTCAGGTATTTAGCAATCAGTAGGAAGTTCTGCTGATTCATCTCCATTTGGTAGCACTGTGGGACTTTCACTCGCTGCTAATTGTACAGCCCCTTGCATGACTCACTCCAGTTCCATTGAAACAGATGCACACCTTGCCATTACAACTGCTGAGTTTCTAACTGAATCTCAGGTTGTACAGCTTGATTTCTGGTGATGAGATTTACATGGATAATGGGATGGTAAATGTAGTGTAATTTATTAATCATACCTTAGTCATTTTTGAGAAAAGCTTAATCTTTAGGGTTTTCTCTTTCATGACCCCATTGTTCCACTTTTCAAATTCAATTAATATACATTTTGGAGAGAATTTAAAGTTGTAACTTCCTATATGCCTTATATTAGGTGCATATATGGTACATTAATCATTGTGAAATAATTCATAGGAATTTGGTTACTTAATTATGATCTATTTCATTATCTTTTCTCCTGCATTTAATTAGCATCAATTATATGCACTAGGGGTTTCATGTGGACATATCCATATATGCTATAGTGTATGTTTTCATATTTTCCAGTGTCTGACTCTAACCTATTACTACATTGGAGCTACATTACCACTCTCAAATTTAGAATGCTGTTGATTTCTAAATCAGACACTGTAGTAAAATAATTTGCTTAATAATAAATACTTGTATAAAACAGCAATTTGACTCCAAAATAAAATTGTTTTAGTTTAAGAAAAGATAAATTAGAAAATAGAAGATGTGAATTAAGTGAATCCGATTGGATTCCTAGTGTACTATTTTTTGTGTGTTTGTAAGTGCTAGGGATTTTATTTAAGCCACTCTTAGTTTTTCACAGAAGTATTCACTTGAAGTATTTTGGAGAATCATGATTTACCTACAAGGCATATGTGTTCATTGAAGATAATAATAGGAATTTCAATTACACTGTATTACATGAAATATATAAACTTAAGAGACCTCTATCTCCATTGTATCTGTATTAATAACAAATGTAGTTGTAAAATTAATATGTTTCCCTTAATGATAGTCTTTTCAATTTCTAAGAATTCAGATATCACCCACAAAATCAAAGCAGGTGGTTATCAAATCAAGAGTTGTATTTGTAAGTGAACAGTCAGTAATGTCAGTGAAAGATGTCATGGTATAACTTTTCACATTAATAGTAGATTCAAAGAACAGCAAGGCAAAATCTCACTAAAATGTTTGAAGTGGTTCATTTTTTGTGATAGAATTTATATCTACATAATGGAATTGAGTAGTTAAACTTGTTTTGTACTTAACAACATAATATGTACACTACCACCATATTCGGGGCAATCATGGTCTATGCAAATTGGACTACTAATATATTCACTCCAATCAGTAAAGTATGTAGAAACTTAGCATTTGCAATATTCAGCTTAGGGAGTAAACAGAACACAGATGTTCTATAAAAATGAAACAAGACTATGATATAAAATAAATTCATAAAAATATTTAAATCTTAAGCCTACTTCCAAATATTCATCAGGTACATAATTTGATAAATACATTAATTAGTAGAAAAGTAGGGCAATTAACCGTTTGTGGAGGTTTTTTCCATTTCAATGGCCTTTCTTAACAATGGGGCAATATGTTTTTATAATTTTTTTTTTTGCTTTCTAGAAAAAAAGGAGAAAAAAGGAAAGAAAATCTGAGCATACAGCACTAAAACATTGAATTTCATGTTGGAATTCTACTCTGCATGGTTTGGGCACAAACCCTAACAGCATATGACTTAAACTGTTATAAAACAACTATTAGTTTTTCATATCTCCACTTTCTTGAGTAAAACATAAAATATTTTAGCTGTTGATATATGGCATGTAACATAAAACTAGTATGAATATTTTCAGAGCTCATAGATTTGAAACTCAACCACTTTTTATCATTAGCTTATAAAAATGATGAACTTACAAATAAAAGGTTACATATAAGGGCTAGGAAGGTGGCTCAATGGTAGAGCGCTTGCCTTGCATGCATGAGGCCCTGGGTTCGATTCCTCAGCATCACATAAGCAAAAAGAAAAAAGCCGGAAGTGGTGCTATGGCTCAAGTGGTAGAGCGCTAGCCTTGAGCTGAAGAGCTGAGGGACAGCACCCAGGCCCAGAGTTCAGGCCCCACGACCGGACCCCCCCAAAAAAAGGTTACATATAGCCACAAAACATTAAATAATGCTACATTATCATAGGAAAAATGATTCAACCTATTATATTCCTATTCAAAATCCATTAATCATTCCTTCTATCTTTAATGTTTTCTTTGATCAATAGAATAATATAGATTACTAGATATAAATGAAAGCATGTGTCAGTGTGTTATATATATTTGTATAGGTTACATATGTGTGTATGTGCATTATCTGTGTGTTTTAGTTTTTCTTAAAACATCCATTACCTTTATATTTTTTAGTTTAATATCTAAATATTAATTTTAATTGTTTATTTTTTACTATTGTAGACATTTAAGTAGTTGTAGATTTTATGCATCTTTTAGAAAAGTTTTACATAAAAATTGTGATACCCTAAAATTCTGTGTTCTATGACACATGCTTGAAGAGAACAGGAAAACACAAATACTTCATACTTTTCTTTGCAACCAGAGCAGTGGCTATTAAGAAAGATGAGCCATTTAGGAGATGACCATCAGATGCACTCTCAGCAAATTTGGAATCATTACTGAGTAATGTGCTGAGAGTTACAGGCAGTGGAGAGCCTATTTTGTTGTTGGTGGTTGTGACAGAGATGATGCTGTTCAGATGATAGAAGCTTGAGTGGGATATTCTTGATTTTGGAAGAGGAGAGATGTTTAGAAGTATATAGTGGTTTCAGTGGGAAAGATAATATGCTACCTGATGTTGATCAAGTTTTGTGGGGGTAATGGGAATTTGTTCCTGGATCTTCATCTTATTATCTGTCTATTCAACCCTCCATATCAATTCAAAATGAACTTCAGCCATGAATTCCTCACTCATCTGCTCTCATTTGAAAATTTGGATACACTCATTCTTTAATAGAATAGTACCATAGTTCACTCATTTTACCATGAAGATTTGGCCCTAGATTTTGGATACGCATATTCCTTGAGAGCTTATTAGAAATGCAGACCCCACAGCAGACCTTCTGATTTAGAGACTGCATTTTACATATCTATATAATGTACATGCATAATAATTGTGACATCTAAACACAATGAAATACTAACAAAGAGAAAAGGAAAAAAATAATGAATTTGTTTACTGCCTGTAAGCAATAGCTTGTTGGTGTGTGCCCAGGATTGCTAGATAGAAACTTCTATACATAGTAAGCAGTAGCAAAATAGGTGGACAAAGCATTTCCCTGCCAAAAGTTGTTTCAGCCATAGAGGAAAGGGAGGAAAACGTGTTACAATAGTACATTTGGCAGTTATCTGTAACTTTCAGAAATATCAAAAGGATATAGACATTCCATGGAAACTATGGGCATTCTTTCTTATGCAAAGAAACAAAAGTGCACAGTTAAACAAAATGTCAGCTATATAACCTAAGTTGCCCTGAAGGTGTAAGCTTTTCAGTGTCTTAGGGCTTAAAAGCCGTTTGCAGCTACAGTACGCATGACTTAAGTAGTAATGTCTAGTGGCTACGGAAATGAATCTGAACAAAAGTTAAGGCTGTGATCCCAGGATTTTTGTTTGTATGGGGAGAATGTTCCTTGCTTCCTTTTTAATGTTAACTGGAAATGAAAGAAATCTAGCATTCAGACCATATAAAACTGTTAATTTTCTTTTCTCCCAGACAATAGGAGAGCTGCCATTTATTTGGAGCGTGAGGACATATGCATGTACTACAACGACATCCAACAGACTCAATCATTAAGCCTCAGATCTTTGCTTGTGATGATTTTGACATGGCATTGCCTTGACATTGCTACACTGAAACTGGGTCGTGCATTTGAGGAAAAACACTAATTGTCTTGACAGTGAATTAGAGATGGAACTTGGACAACATACAAAGGAATCTCTGTCTTTCCCAAAGCCATGACACAAGAATCTATCTATATTTGTATCTATCTGTCTATCTGTCTGTCTAGCTATCTCCAGAAATGCAAAACCAAGAATAACAGATAGATAGGGAGATCCTTCTCAGAGATTTTTATCTCTAACAGCTAAAAAGCCTAAAAAGGCTAAATGTCTCACTCAGAAGCTCTTCTATCCCTAAACTTATCATTATTTAAGCACTATAAGCTCTAAATCAAACAGCTCTAAATTCAGGTTGTTGTTTCTAAATGAAAGGCAATAGACATACATACATATATATAGATATATATGTATATATACTACATTTAATATGGTATGTTACCTTTGTGATATTATATATGACATTTTTCCTAATTTCATATATTGTGCATATTAAAATTACTTAATTTTTAAATTATCAGCTGCATGCTCAGGATGAATTCTGAGGACACCTACCTATAGAAATGCTTCCAGGTTTTTTGTTTTGTTTTGTTTTGTGTTTTTTTCTTTTTTTTTTTTTTGACTGAGACATGCTGCTTGGTAATCCTAGGGTTTGAAACCAGTTCCTTATAGTTGCAAGACCAGTCTTTAAGCACTGGAACAAAACTCCTCTCTTGTTTTCACTATATTTTGAATACTTTCTTGCATTTATGCTTAGATCAGCTTGGACTGTGATGCTCATTTTTATACATCCTATGTACCTAAGATGTGGAGCATAACATCACAATCAACATTTACTGGTTGAAATGAGGTGTTGCAAACTCCTTGCCCAGGCTACTCTCAAACCATTATTCTTCCAATCTGTGCCACCACACTTAGAGAATGAGTGTTTTTATTGCTTCTAAAGTAAGTGGGATGGTAGAGTTTTGGACTGAAAACATTTTTCAGCATTGTCATCATTCTAAAAATGAAGCTCGTTTTCTCTGTGGTTCTAGGTATGATGTTACCTAACAAAAAACCATCTCAAGAACTTCTGACATTTTCTAACACAACCAGAAGTTTCTCAGACTTACATTTATCTTCCTTTCTTTTGAAGTTTCTTAGATGTCGGTGGAGATATCCCTGTGCCAACCAGAAAGGATGTGATTTAAAAATTGCTTGTGTGCTTGTATGATACCTTTTCTTTTCTGTAGTCTTCTATTTCTTCCACCACAAAGCTGGAAACTATAAGGAGGATCTAAAACCTATGTCTAAATTCTCATATTTCTCATGCTCCATCTCCTGAACAAATGCCCCTCCCTCTAGGCAGTTATCCTTCTTCCTCTTTTGCCATGTTAAATTAAAACCACCACACTATACACTACTCAAAAATCACCCCTTTCATTGCATAGCTTTAAGTGTGCTGCTTCCCTTTTATTCAGTGTGAATTCACCTTCATAAGTACAACATTGTTTTAACTTGAGTAATAGTCTTTCAATCCTGAGAGTTTAGCTCTTGCAAATTAAAAGCTTTGAATTCTTGATATTTGTATCTGTAGTAGCCATGAATCCTTTATTCATTTTACTTTATTTATTTTGAATCTTTTTATTAATATATAAGATTTGTACAGGGAAGTTTATTGTGATATTGATATATAGTCAGAATAAGTCTCCTTTTGCAATTCCTTATCCTCTCAGCTGCCTCTGCTGCTGATAAAGATATTTTTTTTAATGACAAGAAATAATGATAAAGGGCCAGTAATCCTCATTACTCAGGAGCCTGAGATCTGAGGAACATATTTACCAATCCCAGGCGATCCTCTACATCATCAGCAGAAGTGTAAGCCATGTGTTCTGGGCTCCCTCCTGGCTCTTCTTTTTTTTTTTTTTTGCTCAAAGTGTTAATTTCCAAGCTAGTTTGGGAGGTGATAAGTGGAGATTATCTTTAGCTGTGCTATTCTTTTTTTTTTTTTTTGGTCGGTCCTGGGGCTTGAACTCTGGGCTTGGGCACTGACCCTCAGCTCTTCAGCCCAAAGCTAAGTCTCTACCGCTTGAGCCACAGTACCACCTCTGGTTTTCGAGTGGTTTATTGGAGATAAGAGTCTCATGGACTTTCCTGCCCAGGCTGGCTTTGAACCACGATCCTCAGATCTCAGCCTCCTGAGTAGATAAGATTATAGGTATGAGCCATCAGCGCCTGGCTAGCAGTGCTATTCTTTTCAGCTGTAGTTGTTAGAGCATCCTCAGAATGGTTGTACACTGGAGAAAATGGACAGCTGTCAACTTCTTTCAAGGAGGCCAGGCATGAGGGAAGGATCTATGAAAGAATTCACTCTGGACAGTTTTAATCATTTCCAGAAAACTTTGAAAAGAAAAAAAAGATGTTCTTAAATTAAAAAAAAAACTTAATGAATACTCCTATAAGAATAACACTTTTTAATAGCATTTAATAGTATTTGACAGTATTTAAACATGATTAATAATGCTTCAATACTGTCTCAGTGCATCAAACAGAGATGAGTCTCTCTTTTACAACTACAAAGGCTTTGAATTTAAAGATAGATGAATGAGCAGACACAGATGATTTTTAAAACAATGAAAATCTGCACAATACTAGGAAGGTAAATACTACTATATAGTTCCCTGAACCCATGGATTGTCCAACACAAAGTGTGAGCTCTTATTTGAAGTATGAATTTCAATGCTAACACATCAAGACAATTCTATCAACTATTGCAAGTGCCCTATTTATTATAAAATATAGGATCTGGGGTTGGCTATGGGAATAGGGAGAAGCAGTAGGCATATGGAAAGTCTCTGAGTTTTCTGCACAATTTTAATGTGAACAAAAATTAATATTAAGAACTAACATTTAGTTTTTCAAAAATTCTGGAGTAGAAAAATTACATGAACATAAGACAAGAGAGTGAGAGTGGCTTACGTTAAAAAAACTTATTCTGTTAACAATATCAGGTAGAGATATTATTTTATACACTGAAGGACTTATAAACTGAACACACTCTATCCTACTTTCTATTTTCAGAGTTAGATACCCCTCAACTGCTATTGTCATGTAAGAGGAGGGGAAAAAAAAACACCACCACAACAACAGAAACAAACAAATAAACAAAAAACATTGTTCTCAACTCTTTGATTTTGGTTGCTTCTTTGGGGAGGGATATACCTAAAGCTAGTTATAGCTATCTTCTTTATCTGGAAACTTCTCTGTGATATGTCACTGTTTGTCAGTCAATTTTAATATGATTTTCTTTTAATACGTTCAAACACTTTAACAGCCTCTGTCACATCATGAAGAAAAGATTGTTTTTCAATATATTTACAAAGAAAAAAAAAGAACACGTAAATTTAACTCAGCAGAATGCAATCCAATTGCTGTATATTTATCATTTCCACAAGCTGCTACCATGCTAGGAACCAGCTACAGTGTGTCTGAGTCAAATTTGCAAGAAAAGAGAAAAGTCAAGTCATAATAGTTGCAGAGAAGATTCTGGAAGCATTGCAGATTAGACTGCAAAATTCATGTTTCTTCTTACCAAGACACCATTTTAATGTCACTGAACAATTTAATGGAACTGAACAATTTGTAAGCTGCAATTTCCATGGCAAAGGTTGGGCAAGAATTGAAGTTAATTTTGCTTAATTGTAACTCTTCCTTGGGATGTAGGTATGCATTCCTCACTTGCTTTTCTTGTACTATTGCAGGCAACCCTAGAATGATCTTGGAAATTTCTTTTTTTATTGTGAAAATATCATACAGAGGGCTTACAATTACATGGGCAAGGGAATGAGTACATTTCTTTATGTAGCTTTCAAGTATCAGGGTTAGTAAAAAGAACAGTGTTACTCAAATATGAGCATCTGTGCTCTGATTCCAGATTACTCTTTGCAGAGGAAATCAATCATGGTTCCAAGTTCACTTCTTCTATCTGCAGTGAATTTTAATTGATTTAAAGGACCAGTGACTTTTTGTAATACTGTTTTTGTTCTCCCAGTTTTTCCTTCCAGGGAACTAGGAAATATAAATTCCAAAAAACTAGAGAAACACACACACACACAAGTATAATTTACAGTAGAATCATGAAGCATAAGATACTTTGAAATCAACCAGGAATATGAATGTATTAAACATTGAAAGTTATATAACAAGCATAAAATGAATCAAACATTTCAATGTCAAGTTAGTTCATGCTCATGGAGTTAAAAGTTTTAATGTTATTAAGTTAGCTATCCACACATACAGCATACAATGCTCATCAGATTGGTAGCAACATTTCATATATTTTATCTCATATAATAACTAGGAAAATGAGTGCACCTGTGTGATGCCACTGGTTAGAACAGCCGGAAGTTTGCACTGCTTTCCCCTGGACATTGACCACGTACCTTTTCAATTTGCTTATTATGAAAACCAATTGTTTGGGGTAAAAGAGAATTTTTGATCCTCATCTTACCAGAATATTCATCATGCCTAATGATGACAGGAGTTGAGAGTGAGAGTGTCAGTACCGCATGGTTTGTATATCTATAGATGCTCTATGCTACTGCTAAAATAACAAAAGCTTTCCACTCAATTGTAAATGCACAATTCATCCTCACAGCATTTCTCTTCTGATACTGTTTATTTTTTCAATATGATATATGATAAGTGAATCCAGGCAATTTTGTCTAGCTCAGTATTTTTGTTTTCTCAATGCTACAGAATGGGCAAGCTAATTTGTTGGGTAACTTGTCATGATGACAAATCCTCTCTTTGATAAATGTACCTTTGGGTATTTTATTTTGGGGTATGTGTGTAGACAAAAGCTAAGGTTAAAACATAGACCATAAACCATACTTTCCAGTCTGGGCTTTACCTGATCTGTGCCCTGGAAGATGTAAACCTTGGATAAATACCATGGGAAAAAATGAAGTTAGCTAGCTAGCTAGTAATTTTCTGGAATATATTTTTTCTCAAGTCTATATATTTAAGTAACACCAAAACATTAAGTCATTTTCTAAATGACAAGTTTTTTTTTTCTTTCTTGAATGTCTTAAGTTTTTGCAAAGTAGAAGAATATTACTAATTAGTTCTAATTACTTGCAGTAGATATGTCAAAGTGGGAAAGTATTCAGTAGTCTCCTTTTCTTATTTTATTAGCTGTGGGAACCAGTAAGTTGTGTGGACATGATCTTTCTTCCTCTCAAACTGTGATTGCATGTAGCTTTATACAATTAACCTCTTTGTACTGTTGTTCCTCCTCTCTGATTTGTCATAATTTGGACTCCAGAGAAATGTTGTGACAAACATTGCTATATTTTATGAAAATTATTTTGCATTTGTTGCTAGATTTAATTATTATTTTCTTAAAAGATACAGATAGGAAAATCCAGAAAAAATCCAATAATGATATGTACTATTTTGGGCTACTTCAAAGTTATACTTTAGATTTTCCTGATAAATATGTTCAGATGTTCAAATTTTTAAGAAATGAAGTTCATGGCTGGTGGTCTGTTTACATGCTTTAGTTTATCTAGGACAAATTTATTTCAAATCAATGATTAGTATAAGGTTGAAATTATGAGTTAGGTACTGAGGGTTCATGTCTATAACTCTAACTATTTAAGAAGCTGAGAGCTAAGGATCACAGTCAGAAATCACCCTGGACAGGGAAGTCTCAAAGATTCTTATTTCTAATTAACCACCAAAAACCTGGAAGTAGAGCTATGGCACATGTGACAGAACTCTCTTTTTGAGCAAACAAACTTTATGACAATACTCAAGCCCTGAATTCAAGTTGCAAGATTAGCACCAATATAATATGTAAAGTTAGATTTTCTCCACCTTGACAATATTTTTTAAAGACTGACTTACCAATATTCCAAAACAAATGTCTCCTACATTCTTAATAATAGTCATTTATCTACTCATTTGTATTTTGGGAAATTACAGTGAATTCACTGTTAGTTCCTTTGTTGTGATATAGATGAATTTATTGAGTCATCCACCGGATGATTTTCCTAATACACTTATTTTCACATGCATGAGAAATGACTCAATTCATAGAATAGATACCTTAGTACTAATAAGCTATCTTAATTTCACAGAAAATATATTATATTACCTTGATTTAATCTATAAAAGTAAACAGAAGACCTTAACAAATATTACGAATTTCATATATTCATATGTGAACATATACAATCCAAGTATATCTTTTATATTGTTAGTAAATAAATATATTGTGTTAATCTACTCAACTCAATTATTTTTTTGTATTTGCTTTGGCTATTTATCTTAAAGTTGTCCCTAAAATTAAACATTGAAAGTGTCACTTTTAAGTTTATTAATTTGTTTATTCCTATTACCAAGCCTAGTCATAAGTTAATATATTCTCTCAATTAACAGGTAGAAATAGTGAAGAAACAAGAGCTTTACTGTCTAGATTCACTTAGGTAATGCAACAACAAGAAAAGTATGAATTGGTCAAAGATGACAGTAAAGTTCACTTTCTTACAGGTTATGGTGAAGGTACATAGAGAAATAAATAGATCTAGATAAAGAAAAAGCAGTAAATGAATAAAATTGCTTATGTTTTAAAGAAACATGTCTTCAAAAAATGTTTCAAAGGCAATGTTATTTCTATTGACTGATATTTTAATATAAAGCTACCAGCACAACTATGTTTATTGCAGCATTATTTACCATAGCGAAGATATGGAACCAACCCAGATACCCCTCAGTAGATGAATGGCTCAAGAAAATGTGGTATATATACACGATGAAAGTCTATGCCTCCATCAGAAAGAATGACATTGCCCCACTTGTTAGGAAATGGAAAGGCTTGGAAAAAATTATATTAAGTGAAGTAAGACAGGTCCAAAGAAACATAGGTCCCATGGTTTACCTTATTTGCAATAACTAGTATATGTCTGACACAAACAGAAAGTTTCAGAAAAGTTGACATTAGGCGAAATAAAGCCCAAGATAAGGATTCAAATGTGTTTTTTTTTTCTTGCGATTGTTTCCAACATATTATAAGATGATCTCTTTGTTGCTTTGTATGTACCTCCCCCAGGGTATAAGCCCTGCTTTCACTGTATTTGATGTTGATATAATTTGTGGAGGGGAAGGGAAAAAACAAACTGTTTAAATAGGGATACAGGTGGACCCATTATAACAATGAGATGTACAAGTCCTTATGTTGAAAAACAAACTTTACAACTTTGGAGGGCGGGGGTGGGGGGGTTAGGGATGGGAAGGGCAGCGAAGGGGAAAAAAAGGAGGCAACAGTGCTTGAAAAGAAATGTATTCATTATCTTGCCCATGTAATTGTAACCCCTCTGTACGGTATTTTCACAATTTAAAAAATATATTTAATAATGTTTTGTCCTATGCATAGTGACATACTTTATATGATGATAATATTACTAGGGGGGTCTGGGAGGGTGGCTCAGTGGTAGAGGGCTTGCCTTGCATGCATGAGAACCTGAGTTTGATTCCTCAGCACCACATAAGCAGGGGTAAAAAAAAAAAAAAAAGCAGGAAATGGCGCTGTGGCTCAAGTGGTAGAGTGCTATCCTTGAGCTGAAATGCTAAGTGACAGTGCCCAGGCTCAGAGTTCAGGCCCACGACCAGACCCCCCCCACACAAAAAAAATATTCCTTGAAAAATTTCTTGTAAAAGGTATGAAAATTAATCACAATCTTTGAATATAAAATTATATCAGATCTTTTTAACAGTCTTCAATTTCTTCTAAAATTTAATTGCAGCCTTCAGATGGACTGTATTTATGAGCATCAATTTTCTTGGTCTCCTTGAAATTCTGCAATTTTGAATTGGATGCATTAAACTTTAATATTTAACTTTTAGAATAATGGAACTAATTATCTAACACTGACAATGAATTTATCAATTATATTTTTCTCTGCATACTTTATTTGGTAACAGAAAAAGATGCTTATGAAGATGAAGACACAAAGAGAACAAAAGGAGAAGCTTTGTAATAAAAATATTTCAAAGATTTGATATAGTCAAGTTTGGTACACTATTGTCTGACAGAGACAGCATATGATGTATAATGCTGGTATCATATTTCATGATAAAGGAAGTGGAATACATTCTTATTAGTTACTTTTTCTATTATAATGACTTTCCTGTACAAAGATTATTGACAAGCAATAGTATTTCTGAATGTGTTAGTTTTCTTATAAGACCAGGAAGACTAAACAAAACCTAAAATAATGTTTACACTATAGCTATCATTATTTTTATAGAGATCTATTCAAATGCTTTACATATATCAAATATATTCTTAAGGTTAAGTAAGAGAAAATCATAATTTCATGATTTTAACTGAAATAGTATAATGTAAGAACAAATTAATATTATTTATACTTTCAAATAGTAAGGAGATAAAATGATAGATATACATAATTATTAACTGTTTGAATACTTACATGCCAAAACAATGAAAAGATAGATATTAGTACTTAGTTGAGTTTATTTTGGCATACATTCATGCTCACCTGAACATATATATTAATTCATTTACAAAAGATCTTATAAACTGGTTGCATTCTTATCTTGATTCAATCCTTCTAATTGGTGCTGGGAATGAGTGTTTATTATACCAACACATTTTCTGAGTCCTTTTATGAGAGAGTGCAGAGAAAGTAACAGTCAGATGGAAAACTACAATTCTAAGTGTTATAATGAGCATATGTACAATATTAAACCCAGAAGTGTCCTCTGATAAAAAAAAATTGAGAAAATTAAATTTGTATGTGGGTAACTTAATTAGGTGAAAACTGAAGGCAACTTTTATCAGAAAAACAGCAGAATGTACATTGGTTAAGATAGAACATTTTCAAGAAACAAAGAATCAGATGAAGTTGATGAGAATGTAAGAATAGTGTAAACTTGTAGAGCGTCTTAAAAAGCAGGTTAAAGAATTAGGATTATGAATGACAAGAAATGTACTCATCTTACTCATCTAACTGTAACCCCTTTGTACAGCATATTTACAATAAAATTAAATTAAAAAATAAAACTAGTTCTGTTAAATGCAAAAAAATTAGGATTGCATGCTATTTAAAATAATCAACTAGAATGATGAGTAACAATGCCAATCCACATTTTGAAAAGTATCTTGGGTTTTCTAGTGGAGAATGGAGGATGCATAGACATGTTTCATTAGAAAACGATGAAGGTCTTTCGAATGGAAATAACAATAGTGGAACACAAAGTAATTGGAAGATTCTTGAAATACTGACATAGCAAAATCAATGGTATCTTATATGGGACAAAATATAAAGATGATATTTAGGCTTTTAGTAAGCAAAAAAGGATAAGGGGTAGTCTGATTCTTAAAAGAAGAAAGAAAACATGAGAAGCAGTGGGGTGAGCATGTGTGGAATTATGAAGCATGCTATACTTATTGACTGACATATGCATAGATGGGAGGAACTCTTAATAAGTTTAGAAATACTCATGTGACAAATTCTGGCTGAGAATAATAGTAAAGGTATTAAAATACTGAGAAATTATCCTACTCAACTTGTTTATGTCACATTCATTGACTTCAGAGAAATTTGCTACAAATGGAACTGATCAACTTGTTTTATTTATTTTGTGTGCATGTAAGAGACAAAGATGTCTAGAGTTTGAATTCAGGGTCATTGGCTTGCAAGAAATGCAGGAACTGTATCACTTGAGACTTCCCTAGCACTTTTTCCACTTACATGTTTCTGGATAAGATCTCCTGCTTTTATCTTGGACTGAGTCCCTCCTACCTATGCCTCCCACATAGCAGGGATTACATGCATGTACCAGCAAGCTAGTTTCTGGGTTGAGTTATGTCTCTTTGTTTAATTTTAATTAATTTTAATTAATTTTAATTTTATGTTTGTCCTTGAACTCAGGGCTTGGTCAATGTCCCTGAGCCTCTTTTATCTCAAGGCTAGCATTCTACCACTTGAACCACAGAGCCACTTCTGGCTTTTTCTGAGTAGTTTATTAGACATAAGAGTCTCATAGACTTTCCTGCTGGCTTTCAACTGCTACTTGAATGGCTGGGATTACAGGCATGAGAAACTGGAGGCCAGCTAAAGTTTGTCTCCTTACGTGGAATCTAGCTGGGATCACAGGTCTTTCCTAACCATTAAGTCAGAGTCTCATCAGTATGTATGAAATCCTTGTATACAGTTGCATACATGACTATTTTAATCAATAAAAAAGGAAAAAGAGAAACAGATGAGTCACAGGAGTTACTGTCTTAGGCTCTCAGAAGTTGGACAGAATATATGTTACCTAGTCATAGTGGTTTACTTTCAGAACTATTAGTAGTAATATTACTTTAATAACAGTGATAATACGTGAGTTAAATGTATAATAGGTATGTAATCTATATGATATATGTATATGTGTACATTCATACCCATATACACTTATGTGCATATGTCAGTATCTTCCTAGAAGCTGGAATATTCCTCTTTTCTGATTGCTAATAATGAATTTTTTCAAAATTATTAAGTTGTTTACATCCTAAAGCATTTATAAACATTAGTGAAATTTAACATACATTTAGAAAGCTAAGTCAGTTTTGATCTGTTGCTCTTCCTATTAAATAAAGCCTATGAATAATTAAAAGATTTTTATTTTAACACTGTTTTGTGCACAATCATGGTAGCATACACTGTGAAAATATTAACCTTTGTAGAGTTACAGCAGCCAAAAATATTATCAGAAGTTTAATGCAGAATAATTTCTTAGGCTGGGGATGTGGCTTAGTGCTTGAGTGCTTGCCTAACATGGAGACCTGGGTTCAATTCCCCAGTACCACATAAACAGAAAAAGCTAGAAGTGGTGCTATGGCTCAAGTGGTAGAGAACTAGCCTTGAGCAAAAGAAGCTCAAGAACAGTGCCCAGACTCTAGGACATAGTATTTGGTCTTTCTTACCGATTTCTATAAGCCCTGTGTCTCTCCAATATTTATCATAGGATAGTCACAACAATATAGAACTTTAGATATATCTTAGTTTCCTGTGATATGGGTATAGAACTGGAGGATGTATAGGTCTTGATAGTCTTATGCTTGTCAATAGCAATTGAACCTTCAAAGCTAGGGACATTCAAACCACCAGGAAATTCAGAGACACTCCTGAAAATCTTATCCTTGACAAGTCCATTGCTTAATATTGGTGTAAGGATTACATCTTGCTTTCTTATTCAATTATTTTATATGAAGTATTAAGAATTTGCTTTCTGTATATTCTTTGTTAGCACATAAGTGAAATGTCTTATTATAGTATATTTTATATCATACAGGTTTTGTTCTTAAATTAATCACACATACGTTTTTGACTCCCTGATCCCTTTCCCACTCCATGAAGTCCACTCAGACTTTACGAAGAATTCCTTCCTCTATCCTAAATCGTCGTCTTCCCATGCAGATCCACCCAACCTATTTTGAACATGCTTATTGAAGGATGTTGATTTGGTGAGAGGGATTAAGGTGAACAAAAGCATTGGGTATAATATAAATTTTTATGTCTTTAATCACATGATGATTCTATTGAGAACTGGTCAAACCTTAAATTGATGGGGCCTAGTGCCCCGTCTTAAATTACTGTCAGATAGGACCTAAGAAAATTGGGCATCCTTTTGCCTTCCTCCTTTGCTTTTGCTTCCTACCTGTGAGAAAAGCATATTTGATCCACAAGTTTCTCTCTGAGCTTCTGCCTTAACATAGGCCTAAAGCAAAGAATTCAACCCATTATGTAGACTATAAAACTATGAGCTAAATTAAACCTTTGCTTTCTTAAATTGATTATATTGATTTTTAAAATTATAGTAATGAAAAGCTGATCAACACTACAATAAAACCCATTATCAATCATTACTTGGTGAATTTTTATTATATAAGCATTTCAATGCTGTTGACACTAAGACCAATGGTCAATTTTTCATTTTTTGCCAAAATGTTTTAACTGTTTCTAGGCCTAGAAAATTGTACGTGTGTGTTTAAAAAGACATTCATCAGCCATGATACTCACTAGACAGTATGTTGAAAATGAACTATACAATTTGCTGGGGAAAAGGGGTCAGGAGGGAAATCCAGGAGAAAGCAAGGGAGTGGGTGACACTGTTCAAAAATAAATATACCTCTGACCTAACTTATATAACTGTAACCCCTCTGTAAATCACCTATACAATAACAATTAAAACATGCATTTAAAAAAATATTCAACATTCATATAATTCACAAAAAATAATGAATAAATATTTTTTCAACCACATCTGGCTTGGTCAACAAGGTTTCTAAGCTGTTGGAATACAATTATATTAGCTTTGAAATTGATATTAATGACTTTTACCTATCAATTTCTATCTCTTTATATTGGCATGTAAGAAGATATATGAAAATGTCTTCTTTGGGAAAGAAAAATTGTACTTGCTTAACAATGTGTATCAGTTTCAAAAAAAGAATTTAAAAATATCTCAAAATGAATTTGAACAGTGAGTTTATTTGAAGAACAGACATATAAAATATTTGGCTTATTCTATAATTATGTCCCCACAAACTTTGAGTCAAATAAAGAATCATGACTTATTGCTGAGAGAAAATACAGAGAATATATTTTCATAATTTTTTATTGTTATAGTAAAGTAATGGGTAGTGGGGTTACAATTACATGTCAAATACAGAGTACATTTATTTTTTGATAATATCACTCCTTCCTTTACTCTCTCCCAATTTATCCCTCCCATCCCCAACCACAAATTTTATAGTTCTTTTTCAACATAGTATCTCATGAATACCACTGCTGCATTGGTTTACCCTTTGTCCCCTTACTTTACCCTCACAAAGACAGATAAATGACCTTTTCTGCTTGACTCAGATCTATACTATATATTGCAAATAAGGGAAACCATGGGACCTATGTTTCTTGGGAAATGAACCCTAAGACATATATTCAAATGTTTTTTTTATTCTTTCATACGATTGTTTTTAACACATTTATAAGTTTATTTCTTTGTTGCTTTGTATGTCCCTCCCCCCACAGTATAACCCCTGCTTTCACTGTATTTGATGTCGGTATAAGTTGTGGAGGGGAAGAGGAAAAACAAATCGTTTTAAGAGGGATACAGGTGGACCCATTGCAACACTGAGATGTACAAGTCCTCATGTCGAAAACGAACTTTACAACTTTGGTGAGGGGGGCGGGGAGGACTGGGGGGGGCGGGGGGGGGAGGAAGGGTAAACAAAGGAGGAGGCTACAATGCTTGATAAGAAGTGTACTCATGGGGCTGGGAAGGTGGCTCAGTGGTAGAGCGCTTGCCTTGCATGCATGAGGCCCTGGGTTCGATTCCTCAGCACCACATAAGCAAAAAGAAAAAAGCCAGAAGTGGAGCTGTGGCTCAAGTGGTAGAGCGCTAGCCTTGAGCTGAAGAGCTGAGGGACAGCGCCCAGGCCAGAGTTCAGGCCCCAAGACCGGACCCAAGAAAAAAAAAAAGAAATGTATTCATTATCTTGCCCATGTAATTTGTAACCCCTCTGTACAGTATTTTCAAAAAAAAACAAAAAACAAAGACAGATAACTGAACAAACAAGACAAGGGGAAAAGAAGACAATGATATCAATGAAGGGTTACTAGGCAGTGACCATTTGTTGCTTGTTTATCTCAGCTAGCAGAGCAACACACAAACACCTGGTTGTTTGCCTGTATAAGCCCTGAAAATCTTTAGCTCGGGGCTCTCTTCCTAGGCTCCGCTGTGTTGGAGTGTAGGAGGAGGCCTGAGCTGCAGCGCATCTAAATAAAACCTTGCTTTTTCATATCCGAAAGTCTGACTCTCGGTGGTCTTCTTGGTGGGGTCCTGCGACTTGGGCACAACAATCAACAAATAAAAAAAATACCTTATTTCCATTCCCTGGAGTTCATTTTGATGAACATTATTTCATATGATGAAATATACATAGCTATTGAGCTATTATGCTCATCTCCTATTGTCCTTTGGTTTCACTGTTTTATTTATTTACTTATTTATTCATTTTCATTTACTTATTTTTCTGTTGCTGAGATTTGGAATTATGTAAACTCAGAATAATATGATTATAAACATCAAATTTTGCATTTAGTCCTCATACTTCTTATTAATGTGCTTTACTGCTTGGCTTGGTTGCAACACCATTCTGTTTGTCTTTGCCCTTTTTTTTTTTTTTTTTTTTGCTGGAGGTCCATGGCTGGATTCTGATCCTTCTATTTTTATACTTTCTATTGCAGGTAGAGAGACAGGGGAGTACTATAATTTATAGTTTTCTGTACTAAAATGGGGGTAGGTTGAGATATGAACTCAGAGTTGAATGGTCTGTTAGGAAGCATTCTAAAACTTGATCTATTCTTGAGCTATTTTGGCTTGTTATTTTTATTTTTTTTTTTGAATAGGGTATTGTAGTTTACCAGTATCTTGCTAGGCCTCATTTCTACATCTCCACTGTAATTGGGCTTATAGTGTTAACCATAGCTATTGTTTTATTTGTTGCAATGAGGGTCTCAATAATGTTTTTCCAAGGTTGAACTCTAAATCAAATCCTCCTAATCTCTACATCTTGAGAAGCTAGGAGAATATTTATATATATACAATGTGTGTGTGTATATATATATATATATATATATACACATAATGCATATATGTATATATCTGTATGCATACATATGTAATGTATATTTATGCCACCACGTTGTCTTCCATGTATGCATTTTGTAAGATATGCTTATCCAGAACATGTTATCCAGAGATGTTTTTCAGTTTTCATATAATTCAGTAATAAATACATACAAATTAAATTAAAAATAATTTAAATATTTTCCTTCAAATAAGATATAAAATTCCAAAGGAACACATAAAAAGATGCCTAAAATTGTTAATCATCAGAGAATTTAAGGTTAGAGCCATAATATTTTATCATTTTGCCCAATATTTAAGCAATACTTAGAAAGGCAAGCTATAATTCAAAAAGAAATAACATATTTTGAAGAAATCAGACCTGTTAAATGCGAAGAATGAAAAAAATACCAGTCATTTTGGAAAATACATGTTATTTCACAAATATTTATCATGTATACTAGTTATTCTAGTCCTAAATGTTAGTAAAAAATGAGAGCATGTATAATAAAAATATGATATGATACTGACAGCACTTTGGCTAAACTGTGAAAAAATGCAATTGTACATCAATTGATGAGTACATTAAAACTCAAACTCAGTCTACACAAAATGAGATTTTGCAAAGGAGTGATATACCAAAACATGCTGTGATATTGAAGAATCTTGAACCTATAGAACTAAATACAATCAGTCATTTTCACTTTTTTTTTTTTTTTGGTCGGTCGTGGGGCTTGAACTCTGGGCTTGGGCGCTGTCCTTGTGCTCTTCAGCTCAAGGCGAGCACTGCTTGAGCCGCAGCACCACTTCCCGTTTTCTGGTGGTTTATTGGAGATAAAAGTTTCATGGACTTTCCTGCCTGCGCTAGCTTTGAACTACCATCCCCAGATCTCAGCCTCCTGAGTAGCTAGGATTACAGGCGTGAGACACCAGTGCCTGGCCATTTTCACAAATTTTGTATGACTAAATTTATATTCAATCTTGTTGATAGACAAACCTCTGGAGAAAAAGAAGTGAATTAATGATTCGCATGCACTACAGCGAATTACTTGGGTTTTATTTATCAAGTTGCTGAAACCATAAGTATAAACGGTACTAATATTGCTTAAGTCTTGTTTCCTTGTTTATAAATTTATGAGTATTATGTAAAATAAAATAATCACATCATGGAGACATCTTAATTATGCTTTGATCATATCAAATTTAATAAAATGCCCTTAAATAAACAGCTAATTAGGCACATTTACATGCATAAAGCTTTAATTTTGTTTTAAATAACTTCAGTGTCTTGACAAGTCTTGTTAACAGAAAGAACAAGAAAATCTTGCATACAGTACTTAAAACTGTCTTTGAAATAAAACATTATGTGGAAATTGGTAAGAAAAATAGTAGCATTTGCCAATGTTCTAATGCTATCACATATAATCATTGTATTTTTAAATAACAACCACATGAGACTATTTTTAGATGGTAGATGGCTATGTTATAATTTGAGTGATATTTAGCAGCTATTTAATTTTTAAATCACCACAGATTAAAATAATAATAAAAAATTGTAGCTACCAGAAAAAAAGATGCCTCCAGGAAATGAATTTTCTCTGTCAGGAATTCATGACAGTTTTATTGCTACTGAGATTTTAAAGCACATAGGATAAAAGTTTCATGAGCAAAGGGTAGTAATCTGTATAGTAGATTAAATTCATTTTAACATGGAGAGAAATGCAGGCTAAAAACTGTGTCACTGTTTCTGTTTCTTTTGTTTTTTCTACTTCTAGCTAACAGTCAAATCTTCTGATGATTTAGTTTCACAGCTTATATCTTATTTTCTTATTTAAGTTATATCCATATGTGCTTCTTCTTTAACCACTTGACTACTTGACTATGAGCCCAAATATGGTTAGCTTTCTAAAGATTTAATATCATTATTGTTTGGATATGAAATATTTCCCAGGAGTCTAATGTGTCAAAATCTTTATTGCAGATAAAAGCATTCTGGATTGGATCTTCTGGGTTCTGATCTACCAATAGATTTAGCTAATGATAGACTCATCCACAAGAATGGTACTACTTATTTTATTTAAAATATTTTATTGTTATTGTAGAGGTGATATACAAATAGGTTACAGTTACGAGTCAGGTAATGAGTACAATTCTTTTTGAACCATTTCCCCTCTTTCCTATTTCTCTCCCAATTTTTTGCTCCTTCCCCCACCCATGAAATGTATAGTTCATTTTCCATTTAGGGTCTAGTGGGTACCAGGGGTGTATTTGTGCACTATTTGTTCCACATTTTCTGTTCTCTTTCCCCTGTCAAAGTCAAACAACCTAACAAACAAGATAAAAGGGAAAGAAAATAAAAACAGAAACTTCTTTTTTTTTCAACCACAGTGGAAAACAGTATGGAGATTAATCAACAAATTCAACATGGAGCTATCCTGTGTCCCAGTAATTTGACTCCTGGACATAGACCACTAAACCACACTAAGCAAATCAGCATGACCATGTTCATTGCTGTATCATAATAATCAACCCAGATACCCTTCATTGGAAGAACAGATCAAGAAAAGAATTATATTGTACTATCCATAAGGAAATGGAAAAAACTTGTTAAAAATTAACCAAAGTGAGCCAGACACAAAGAAACATAGATTGGAAACCTAGGCTGCATGATTTTCCTCATTTGTGGTAACTAGAATGTGCCTACAAATCTACAAGTAAACGCACTGAATGATTACATACATAGCATACACACTGAGACAAGATAAATTACATAGGTCCCTCAATATTCATTCACACATTGAGCCAAAGGAGGATATGCATACGAGTGGATCAGAAAGGCTCATATGTTCAAGCTGGGCGCCGGTGGCTCACGCCTGTAATCCTAGCTACTCATGAGGCTGAGATCTGAGGATTGCGGTTCAAATCCAGCCCTGGCAGGAAAGTCCGTGAGACTCTTATCTCCAATAAACCACTCGAAAGCCGGAAGTGGTGCTGTGGCTCAAGCGGTAGAGTGCTCCTTGAGCTGAAGAGCACAGGAACAGCGCCCAAGCGA
The DNA here is from genome assembly GCF_000151885.1 of Dipodomys ordii. Taxonomy (NCBI): domain Eukaryota; kingdom Metazoa; phylum Chordata; class Mammalia; order Rodentia; family Heteromyidae; genus Dipodomys; species Dipodomys ordii. Next base: position 15,738,127 of record NW_012267281.1, on the reverse strand, counting down.
AGAGTTAAAGCCCCACGACTGACCCCTACCCCTCCCCAAAAAATTCATAAAATGAACTCCAAGAAAAGGAAAGAAGAGGCTTTTTAGTTGCTGGTGAATGGCCTTATTAAGAGGTCACTGGCACTGTGCATCTTGTCACTGATCCCTTTCTTGTTCTCTCTAAATACTGCACCTTATGGAAAAGCTGACTTGTTTTAACACATGGTCCCTATGATGGTACTCAGGTTCATCGGAGGTCCTATGTATAGTGCCAGTCAAGGATGGACTCAATTCTTTAAAACTGTGAGCCTCAGTAAATCTTTGGTCTCCTTAATTGGTTATACCATAATGGCAAAACCATAACTGACATGAATGGTTTAAAGGAAAGTATATCATCCTTATTCTTACCCAGATATAAATTATTTCCTTAACAAATTTCAGTACATTAAATTCTCTATTACACAATAACTTGATAGCTCACAATTCTGCTGTGGAAACACCTCTGTTACAGAATAGAAGCACTTCAGTTGCTTCATTCATTGGTTCTCTAGACATGGTAACCTTAGAAATCATTCATAAAGAGGGCTGGGAAGGTGGCTCAGTGGTAGAGCACTTGCCTTGCATGCCTGAGAATCATTCATAAAGAGGGCTGGGAAGGTGGCTCAGTGGTAGAGCACTTGCCTTGCAAGCCTGAGGCCCTGGGTTCGATTCCTCAGCACCACATAAGAACAAAGAAAAAAGCTGGAAGTGGTGCTGTGGCTCAAGTGGTAGAGTGCCAGCCTTGAGCTGAAGAGCTGAGGGACAGCGCCCAGGCCCAGAGTTGAGGCCCGACAACTGGACCCCCCAAAAAAAATCATTCATAAAGAAACACAAGATTTATTTGAAAAGTGCACAGGCTTTAAGAAACCAAGCAATGTTTCCATAATGTGAGCATATGTTCAATTTTATCAAATAGTGTACATTAAATAGTTTCAATATTGTATATAACAGTAAAGCAACTAGAAATTAAGGGAGATTGTTGAATGCTACACAGCTCTTGTGTGGCATTTCCCACCATTAACATCTAATTCAGGGAAAAAATAATTTCCAGGTTAAGTCTACGTTATAGCAAATTTCATATAATTGAGCAAATTTCATATAATTTTGATAAACTTCCTTCTCATCAACTAATTATACATTTCTTTTTCTAAATACACAAATATTCTACTTTAGTTTTGCATATTTAACCTTCAGTATTTTCTCGAAGTAATATAAAAAATATTCAAATAAGGATTGAGGTTGTTTAAATCTAATCAATGCTCATATGATATTATTTTTAGATACATAATTTTTCTAATAGTAACTAAATTTTTACATACATACTTTTTCTAATATTAAACTAAATTTCTAAGTTGGAGATAAATATCAGTTTTGGCTTTCCATCCTCCCAAAGTCCCTTATAAAATGATGCAAATTTAATGATTGCTGATTAAAAGGTGAAAGAACATTTATATTAGTAGTAGCTTTTAACATATTAAAGAGAGATAAGTTTTTCTTCATCACAGTTTGACTGTAGGCCTCATTTTACTACATTAGAGATAGTGTACAAATTATTATAATGTGTCAGGTTTCCTGACATCACAAGTTTAAGAGTGTGTCAACCTTGTAGTTCATAAATTTGATTATTTTGAGCCTCCACTAAACATGACCACTATTGAATAATTGGATGAAAGGAAGAGGTAGTCCAAAAACTGACAGAAACTTCACATACTAATTCACATATGTGTGTGTGTGTGTGCGTGTGTGTTTATGTTTGTGTTTGTGTATGCTGGTTTTAGGGCTTGAACCCAGGGCCTGGGCACTGTTTTTTAACTTTCTAGATCAAAGCTAGAGCTCTATCATTTGAGTTCCAGCTCCTCTTCCAGCTTTCAGGTGGTTAATAGGAGATAACAGTCTCACAGACGTTTTTCCATGGGCTAGCTTTGAAAACTGATCCTCAGATTTTACCCTCTTGAGTAGCTAAGATTACAGACATAAGCCAAATCTTTTATATTTTGATACATATTTTAAATCTATCAGTTTGTAAAAATATTGAAACTTCTTTAAGTTTATGAACACTTTATTGACAAGAGATAAGATGATCAAAAGGTAAGTTCCTTCTTGTGCACTTTTGAATAAATATTGCATGAAATGTACCATGAAGTTGTATTAATCTGAGTTTCCCAGAAGAGATTAGTCAGTGTGTGTGTATTTCAGTGTATGTAGTGTGTATTAATTGTAATGCTCATGTGTGTGCAGACATTGAGAATTACCAGGATCTTCATTAGCTAGCTGTAGGTGCACCCAGATGATTGGTGTAGAACCAAGTCTTAGATTGCACCCAAAGTAAGTGAAGACCAATACCCACTATGAAGACTACCAATCAGAAAGAGTGAATTGTCTCCTAGACTAATTTTGTTCTCTATTGAGGCCTCAGATGGACTGAACCGAGTTGGACGAACTTTACAAATTTTTTGGGGGGGGGCGGTAGGAAGGGATAGGAAGGAGAAACAAAGGAGGTAACAATGCTTGATAAGAAATGTACTCATTATTTTGCCTATGTAATTGTAACGCCTCTGTACAGTATTTTCATAAAAATAAATAAATAAATAAAAAGGTCAGATTTTTGTTTTATTCAAATGTGACTGTCATTCAGGCATATCCTCCCAAACACATTCTAAATAATGTTTAACCAAATGTCTGAGCATCTCACAATCCTGTCAAATTGAAATATAAAATTAAACATCACCATTCCTTGTTTAAAAAGACCAATCATCAGCATTTTGTAATTAATTTATCAGTATCCATCTCTCAGAACATAGGAGTATCAGTGTCATTGTATTTTCAGAATTCTCTTTGTTGCTGAGATCTGAAGATCACAGTGCTGGAAGCCTAGGCAGGAAAATCCATGAGTCTCTTATCTCCAATTAATCACAGAAAAACCTGGAAGTGGTGTTGTAGCTCAAATGATAGAGTGTTACCCTTGAGTAAAAGTAGCTTAGGAAGTACCTAGTCATAGAGTTCAAGGCCAAGATTATTTATATATATGTATTTTTATACATATATATGTATATATATTTAATTTTCTCCATTAGCTCACCTTTTCTGAAAAAAGGAAATTCTTTTTTTTTTTTTTTTAGGTTCAGTCGTGGGGCCTGAACTCTGGGCCTGGGCACTGTCCCTCAGCTCTTCAGCTCAAGGCTAGTGCTCTACCACTTGAGCCACAGCACCACTTCCGGCTTTTTTCTTTTTGCTTATGTGGTGCTGAGGAATCGAACCCAGGGCCTCATGCATGCAAGGCAAGTGCTCTACCACTGAGCCACCTTCCCAGCCCAAAAAGGAAATTCTTATAATTGACAAAAGAGCACAGCAGTCTGGGCATTTTTTTCCCAGTCATAATCTAGCTATTTCCTTCGTTACCATTATTCCAGAATCTCTGTGATCTTGAGACTGAGAATCCCTTTCATATCACTACAGGGGAGTTTCATTTGGGATTATACTCTGTTTATAAGGTCCCCTGTGTGTAAAGCAGGTGAATTAAACCTCAGACTTCTATCAAAGTAGAATCTTTGAAGTTCTAAAGGGAAGTGCCCTGGTCCAGGCTATCAAAAAGGCTTATTTTGGGGCCACTGGTCATTCTTTCTTGGAGAATAAAGCCTTAGAGATCATATCTAGGCTTCAAAGTCTTCAAATAACAGCTCTTACAATTTTTAGCTTTCTTGAGAAACTCAATCTGTCTAAAGTGCATTTTACACTTCTATAGTATTCCAAAAGGGCTATTGTGAGAGTAAATGAGACCTTGTTTGAGAAATGCCAAGAAAGTAGAGCCTGATTTCTCAAACAGAACCATTACGAATAGCAGGGATAAGATGTTCCAAAAGCACAGGGCTATAGTCAGATGGTAAATACATTTCTCTTTCATTTCCTTACCAGAATTAGTCTTTCTAATAATTACTCATCTTTAATTTTTTGAGGGCAAGTTTTAACCAGATTTGGTAGTCAGGCATGATAACATTCCTCTCTGTTTGCATAGACAAATTAGGGTATGTGCCAAGGTAAAGGGAAAATCTACATTTTGAAGTAAAGGCTTCCATGCAAATTTCAAAGCAATTCTCTTTAGATTCTAACTCATGGTTAAGGATTGGTTTTTGTAAGGTCAAGAAAGAACAAGACCATGAAGGCAGTGCTGATAGAGGTACCAGAACACAGACCACAATGTGAGCACTTCATCATCTTGCTGGATCTCAGCCCTATGATTTCTTAAAAATCCTTACATAAAAATCCATACCTAAAAGCATCTCTAGGAGATTACCATCCATACTGAAGGGTGTGTTGCATTGTTTTATGGGATTTTACAGAGTGTTTTGGTGCTTCTTAAAAGGATTCTTTTTCTGAGAGTGCTTATGATGTGTCATTATTTACATTTGTATTCTGATATAATGCTGTCTACCTCCTATAATTTCTATAAAGCTATAATGTAGATATCAAGTGAAACATGAACCAATCTAGCATTCTTGATTGGGAGACCCATAGAAACTTCTGGAGATCTTTTCATGTTCCATCAACTCTAATTTTGATGTCAACACCTTACACTGTTCTCCAGGGTATTTTCTTTTTTTTGTTTTTCCTATAGTTGGTCTCAAATCAACATACGAAAACAGGTACATTTATCTTATCACATTTTTTTGATTCTAAGGATTATTGATTTGGTGTTTCTTTCCTCACATATCCCACACCAGTAGGCTGCCTTTGTAGAGATCAAAGAGCCCTGTGCAACTGGGAAGAAATCTCAAGGATCTGACCTCATCATCCAGTAGAAGTACCTGCAAGTCCCTGTACAGAGTGTTAATTAAGCTACTTTTTGCTTTAAGGATCAAGGATAACATTTCTTCCAGAGATTTTTGTATTTTAACATCTCTTTGGCTGGATTTCTTTTTTAAATTTTATTTTATTGTCAAGGTGAAGTACAGAGGAGTTACAGTTACGTAGATAAGGTAGTGAATACATTACCTGTCCAACTTGTTACTCTTCCATTTTTCCCCACTTTCTCTCCTCCCAACCCCCACACCAAGTTGTACAGTTCATTTCCAACATATTGTCTTGTGAGTATCTCTGTTGCATTAATTCACCTTTTGTACTTTATCTCACCATTTGGTTGTTCCCCTTCCATTCCTTGACTCAAATGAGCATATATAAAATGCCCAGGGTACCAAAATCAAATACAGTGACAATAAGGGATAAACCATAGGGTAGAAAAAAAAAACACAAAAGAAAAAAAAAAGAAGTGGTGCTGTGGCTCAAGTAGTAGAGTACTCAACTTGTGCTGAAGAGCTCAGGGACAGCACCCAGGCCTAGAGTTCAAGCCCCATGACCAGCAAAGAAAAGAAAGAAAGGAAGAAAGAAGGAATTAAAGAAAGAAAAAGAAAGGAAGGAAAGAAGGGAGAAAGGAAGAAAGGAAGGAAGAAAGAAAGAAAACAACAATGACTAAGAAAAACTTGTTTCAATAATTTGGAGTTCATTTTGCTTAGCATCATCTTTTATGGTCAGAGGAAAGCTTTTTGAACAGAAAAACAAAGCTTTCAGAAAAGCTTTTGAGCTTTTCTACTTATCTGCCACGACTATCCTATACATACACTAATTATTACAAATGAAGGAAACCATGGAATCTATGTTTCTTTGGGACTGGCTTACTTCACTTAATATGATTTTTTCCAAAACTTTCCATTTTCTAATAAATGGGGCTGTGCTATTCTTTTTGATGCAGGCAAAGAATGCCTATACATATGTATGACATTTTCCTGATCCATTCATCTACTGAGGGTTGGTTACATATCTTAGCTATCATAAATAATGCTTCAATAAGCATGGTTGTGCTGGTAGCTTTAGTATGACCTTGTTTCTGATTATTTCAGTAAATGCCCAGAACTAGGATTACTGGGTCCTAGGGGAGTTCTATGTGGAGTCTTTTGAGGAACCTCCTCACTGCTTTCCAAAGTGGTTGAATAAGTTTACACTCCAACCAACAGGGTTCCCTTTTGGCCACATTCCCTGCAGCACCTGTTGTTTAGATTTCTTGATAATGGCCATTCAAACTCGGGTTAGAATCTCAATGTGGTTTTTACTTGCATTTCTATTATGGCCAGAAAAGTTGAACAGTTCTTCATTTGTCTGTTGGCCATTCTTATTTCCTCTTCAGAGAAGTCTCTCTTCATGTCTTTAGCCCACTTATTAATTGAGCAGATGTTTCTTTGATGATTTGTTTTTGGAAGATTTAACTTTTTGTGTTCTAAGTATATTTTAGATATGAGGCCCTGGTCTGTTGTATGGCTAGCGAAGATCTCCCATTCCATGGATTTTATATTCTTGGTATCTATGTCCTTTGCCATGAAGAAGCTCTGCAGTTTAAAACAATCCTATTTATCCAAACTTTCTTTGATTTGTTGTGTTTCTGGCTTTTACATCGAGGTCTTTGATCCATTTGGAATTGATTCTGGTGCAAGGTTGTATATAAGTTTCTAACTTTAAAATTTTTACAAGTGTTTAACAAGTTTTGCCAGCACTATTTGTTGAAGAGGCTGTCTTTTTTCAATTACCCCCCACTTTTTTGGCTCCCTTATGGGAGATTAGGTGGCCATTGTTCTGCAGTTCTTCAGTTCTATTCCATTGTTCCTCAGGTCTGTTCTTATGCCAGTTTCAAGCTGTTTTTATTACTATAGCTTTGTAATAGAGTTTGAAGTTTGAAATTAATATTGATTCTCAAAAAATAAATGGCATTTCTGTATGCCAATAATAGGAATAGGGAGGCTGAAATCAGGAAAGCATCTTCTTTAGCAATAGCTCTCTCAAAAATAAAATACCTGGAGGAGGATCGAGACAAGATGGCGGAGGAGAAGCTGGAATCTGAACAAGCTCTCGCATAGAAAGCAGTTTTAGAGTTCCAGTGAACAGTCCCAAGCCAGAGAAACACACCAAGTGTGCCATCACAGGACAGAGAGTTAGACAGGAGAGGGAGAGCCAAGGCAAGAATACACATCTGATCGCTAGCCAGCAGCCGCCGCCGCCGGCGGCGGCAGCAGGGTCCGGTGGAGACTGCATACCTGAGCGCTCACACAGAGAGTCCGGGACGAAGGAGCCAGACGAAGTGGGCGAGTGGATTCTACTCAACACCAGCAAGAACCGACAAGGAGCAGACAGCTTCATCCTGCAGTTTGCAGACCAGAGACTACCCAGGATCCAAGACTCGGCGTGAGTAGAAGCCCGACATCCTCACTCCTTCTCAGGGAGCAGAGGAGGGAAGGCCAACCCTCCCCCCCCAGCACCGGTGATCTCCATCTTGGATACTGACAAAGCTCGGAGGAATTGCTAGCTCCAACTCAGGCCTTGGAATAAAACGAGTCATTTAGCAGGTCACAAGAACTTAATGGCAAAGTGACCTGCCAGACTCAGCTCCATCCAGGGAAAAGTCACCCAGCTCAGGCGCCAGCCATTGGAGTGGCTTCCC
>NW_012267281.1:15716957-15724448 GCF_000151885.1 Dipodomys ordii | reverse complement strand
TGAAAAAGGAAATTAAAGCAGAACTAAGGAAGTGGAAAAAACCTCCCATGCTCCTGGATTGGGATGATTAACATTGTGAAAATGTAATACTATCAAAGGCTATCTACAAATCCAATGTAATACCCACCAATATCCCAATATAATTCTATAATGAAATAAAGGAAGCAATTCAAAACTTCACATGGAATAATAAAAGACCTCAAATATCAAAAAAAAATACTTAACAGAAAGAACAGTGCTGAAGGGCTATCAGTTCTAAACCTGGCTGGATTTCTAGTCCTAATTTACATTGGCTCCAAGGGTCTGAGTGGTTTGCAGAGAATGAAGGATGTTCCCTAGATGAATTCTGATTATACATTATATCAGTAATAATGATTTTAAGAGGTTATATTTTGTGTTTTTTCTCTAGTTATCATTTTAAACTCATTTATGAATATTAAAACTAAGTAAAAATAATAGAAAGGTGGATTAGTGCAAACCCTAAGAAATAAATAAGAATGACAGAAATGTTTCTAACAAAGTATTTAGTATTGTCATTTAAGTAGATTCTTGTGATTTTCTAAAAGAATATATCAGACACTTTTGTATATTACATAGAACATTCAACTCTGTTTAAATTTATAAAGAAAATTAGGATACTAAAATTATATTAAGGTCTAGACTTGTGCAAATTTAATTATGTGCTTTCATTGACATATTTCTTGGGAAGAATGTGAAAGTATGAGCTCTGCTTTTTCATAATAGTCTGCTAAAGAGGGTTTATTTTTGACCATGGCTTGATTATTTTATGGTGAAGGACCTAAGCTATGAGAAATATCCACATTATTGAATAATTAATGGGAAGAGAAAGCAGAATTTAGTGGCTCATGATTGTTTATTTTTTTTCCTTTGAATAACTTTAATCAAAACATATGAAAAAAGTTTTGAGTTTACATGTACTCAGTCCTTCTATACCATTGAACAAGTACATATGTAGAAAAAATTGCAGCATCCTTTTATTTTTTATTGTTTTTTGCAGCATCCTTTTAATTGGCACAAATTCTATCAAAGTATTTTCATTATTTTTTATTTCAACAGTATTATATAACAGTTTGATATAAACACAAGATGAATTTGAGAAATGCCAGTGAAAATTTCAGGAGAAAATCGAAGTTAATGTTTACTAACTTGAAAAGACTACACACATTTTAAGACTTACTCATGTTCTGTGTATTTAGAAAACAAGGTTTTGTTTTAAAATAATTTTAGAAATCACAAAATTGATCATTTAATTTGATGAATAGTAAACAGATTTCTCATTTTTTAATGAATTTTGCTGATTATGCTGTCAGCCTTTTCTGAGTGAACTATTTTAATTTTCATCATTTGTTCAAATGATAAACATTCAGTCATATGAAATTATACTTTATTTTTTTTCCTTTCAGTTTGTTATTCTGTTCATGGCAATTAGTTTTCTGCCTAGGTTGTGTACATATGTGTCCCTCTTCTCTCTTAAGACTTATTCCATAATTTATGGGATTTAATTTTATTGTATTTTACAATTATGGCACTCAGCAGGGATTCATTGGAATATTTTTATAGATTAATAAAAGCATTCTTCATCAAGCAACCATCTGCTAGCTTGTCAATTTCATCTTACCTATGCACAATGAAGCACTGCAGGGCTTATAAAATTCTCACAGGAACAGAGCCAGTTTTGGCTTGGAACAGTCATAGTTCTGCTATCAATAATAGTGAAATTCAGCAGTAATACTCCCTCCTGCCACCTAAAAGAAATGGGTATAGACAAATGAGCAGGTGTCCCACACAACAAAACTTCCCTTCTACCCTACATAGTCAAGAATTGAAGAAATTCCTTCACAAGATTTGAAGTAAATCTTGAAGTAGCACAATTTGAGAATAAACACTGAACACCAATTTAAGGAAGTAAAGAAGTTCATACAAGATCTAAAACAAAGCTCCAACAAAGAATGTGAAGGCATCAAAGTTGACCAATTAGAAGGAAAAGAAATAAAAAACAAAGTAGAAAGTGTTGACAGGGGCTGGGAAGGTCGCTCAGTGGTAGAGCGCTTGCCTTGCATGCCTGAGGCCCTGGGTTTGATTCCTCAGCACCACATAAGCAAAAAGAAAAAAGCCGGAAGTGGTGCTGTGGCTCAAGTGGTAGAGCGCTAGCCTTGAGCTGAAGAGCTGAGGGACAGTGCCTCGGCCCAGAGTTCAGGCCCCATGACCGGACCCCCCCCCCAAAAAAAAAAAACAACAGAAAGTCTTGACAGTAGGTTAGACCATGCAGAAGATCGAATCTCAGGAATTGAAGACAGCCTAGACATTATAGAGAAAGAACATACAACTATCCAAGAAAAATCCAAGAAATATGATAGGTCTATTCAACATTTGGAAGACACCATCAGAAGATCTAATCTGAGGATAATGGGTATAGAGGAGCACCTAGAGACAAAAGTTAATGGGCTGGGAAATTTGTTTAACAGGATCCTAGCAGAGAACTTCCCAAACATACAAAAAGATAGGCCTATTCAGATACAAGAAGCTTTTAGAACCCTAAATAGACCAGACCAGAACAAGACATCTCATGGTCACATTATAATCCGCAAAGGATCAATTCAGACCAAGGAAAAGATCTTTAAACCTGTCAAGGAGAAAAGATCAATCACTTATAAAAGGAAACCTATTAGAATCACCTCAGATTTCTCAGCAGAGACAAAGCAAGAAGAGCCTGGAATTATGTATGCCATGCCCTAAAGACAAACAACTATCAACCAAGAATACTGTACCCAGCTAAACTCTCCTTCATAACTGAAGGTCAAATAAAAACCTTCCATAGCAAAGAAAAACTGAAACAATGTATCTCCACCAAACCAGCCCTACAGAAGATACTTAAAGATGTCCTACACATAGAACACCAAAAAGACCAGAATAAAGGCTAAGAAACCACACCCAAACTGAGAATCCAAGAACCACAGGAAGAAACTAGCTGTCGCAGCCCCCAAGAAGGTGGATAACATAGCAGGAACTCAAATACCTCTCAGTCCTAACTCTCAACTTTAACAGACTTAACTCTCCAATTAAGTGACATAGACTGTCTAGTTGGATTAAAAAGCAAGAGCCTTCTATCTACTGCCTTCAGGAGTCACATCTTGCCCATAAAAACAAACAACTTTTGAAAGTGAAAGGCTGGAATAAAATCTACCAAGCAAACAGCCCCCATAAACAGGTGAGAGTTGCCATCCTAATATCAGATAAAATAGACTTCAAATTAAAATTAGTGAGAAGAAATAAAGAAGATCGCTATATACTAATTAGAGGATCTCTAGTTCAGGAGGATATTACAATTCTAAATATCTATTTGCCAAACAATGAAGCACCCAAATTTATCCAAGAAACACTATTTTCCCTCAAATCTCACATAGACCCAAAGACATTAATTGTTGGGGATTTTAACACACCACTCTCCCCACTAGATAGATCAACTCGACAAAAACTCAACAGAGAAACCACAGATCTAAACAACTGCATAGATCAACTAGATTTAATGGACATCTACTGAATATTTCACCCAGTAGCATCAGAATACATGTTTTTTTTCAGCAGCACATGGAACATTTTTCAAAATAGACCACATTTTAGGTCACAAAGCAAACTTGTCCTAATTCAGAAACATTGAAGTTATGCCTCCATTCTCTCAGACCACAAGGGAATAAAATTAGAACTCTACACCAAAAGCCACCAAAGAAAGTCCTGTAACACATGGAGGCTGAACAACACACTATTGCATCATAAGTGGGTCATGGAAGAGATTAGAAAGGAAATTCAAATGTTCATGATATTCAACAAAAATGAACACACAAATTACCAGCTTCTTTGGGACACAGCAAAGGCAGTACTCAGAGGCAAGTTTATAGCTCTGAGTTTCTACATCAACAAATTGGAGAGATCTGAAACCAACAATTTAATGAGACATCTGAACCACCTTGAAAAAGAGCAGCACGATAAACCCCAATCCAGTAGATGGAAAACTCTTGAAACTTCTTTAGTTGTATTATATAATGTTGATTGTTCTTTTTGTTACCCTCAATATGTGTACTATATCAACTTTTCATTTATACTAAGGTTTCTGTGTCAGAAGGCTTATATGATTATCAACTATGTCATAACTTCAATATGTGTGACTATAAACAAGTGCATTTTATGTGGTTTAACAGTTGCTATCCCTCAGCTCTTGAGTGCAAGGCTATTGCTCTACCACTTGAGCCACAACGCCACGTCTGGTTTTCTGGTGGTTAATTGGAGATGAGTCTCTTGGATTTTCCTGCCTGGGCTGGCTTTGAACCACAATTCTCAGATCTAAGCATCCTAAGTAGCTAGGGTTACAGGTATGAGCCACCAGCACCCAGTCAAATCAGAATTATTAATGAATGGATGCCTTGTTGTCAGAACAAACAGCAAATTAGGGAAATAATTTTGGTGAAATAAAATTGTATTTCCTGTCATATTAAATGATTTTCATGTTGCTTTATTACTATCTTTATTTTAGTTTCATACTTTTTGTCTGAAACATCATTCAGTTTAGTCAGAAAAGAAACAATTTGTAAAAAAATATAAATGATGGTAATTTCATAGGCTTAAAGTAGCTTTTAGCTTACTCATACAAATATTTTGTTTATAATTGGTTAGGGAAGTGTGGTGATAAACAAATAATACATTTACTAATACAGATGTCATGAAGTTTTGAGTTTAGAATTAAAACCATGTTTGCCTTCTATTCATAACTACAATTAACAACTGAGCTATAGTATTGCTGTGATTCAATTTTCCTCATCACATCATATGACAAATACTCACTTTTGGAGTATTGAAAATCAGATGATGCATCTGAAATGATTTAAGGTAAGATATTTCCCTCCACTAATACTTGGAAAGTAGAGCAATATGCATTGAATGCTTCCAACATATTCAATTAGACAATTTAATTCATCTAATTTGTTAATATTTTAATAGATTTTTAATTTCTGTATAGTTAAGACTTTCTTCTGGAATATATGTAATCCTTGATAGTACTTATAAAATAATCATGTTTAATTTCTCTAGTGTAAGCCAGGTTACGTTTTTATACTCATTGATTTAATGAGGAAACTGGCATTTGAAATTTTTAATTTTTTTTAATGGACTCTAGTCTTAATGGGGGCCAAATCTGAAGAAATAGACATTTGTATGACTTTGGATATATATATATATATATAAATGTATGTATATATGCATACACACACACACACACACACACACACACATATATATATATATATATATGACTAAATACAGAAAGAAAAGAAAAGAAAAACAGAACAATACCAAACTTTTGCATTGTTGAAGTAAACAACTAGTTTAAGAACAGAAAACATTTATCAACCACAATGTTTTCCCTACATTTCTTACATCTAGACCAAGGACAGGCTAGTTCTTGAAATTTGGCTTTCATATGAAATTATAATAACCTATACTTGTATTACTCCTATCTCTAAAATGATGCCATAAATGAATTTAACCAAGAAAAGGCATGTCTACTATTAAAAGTCTTTATATATTCCAACTGTTTTGTCTTCATTTTTAATTGAGTGCTTTTTTGTTAGTTATTCATATGACTTTTCATTCTGTCCCTTCTATTTATATTTAACTGATACTTGTCTCTCATATAAAGAAAGAACATGTATCAGGAATTAACATCTAAAATATACTTACAGCTCAAAAAACTAAACACCACAAAACAAACCTCTCAAAGAAACAACAAACCAATTAATTATTAGACTAAAATATTAAAGAATTCTCAGAAGAAGAATTTAGAATGGCCAATAGATACATGAAGAAATATTCAACATTTCTGGCCATAAAAAATGACAATTCCTTCAGTGAATTAAGAAAATTTGTATATCTACACAATGGAATTCTACTCATCCCTCAGAAAGTATAATATTGTACCATTCTTAAGGAAATGGAAAGATTTGGGGAAAAATATTAAGTGAAGTTCACCAGACCCAAAGAAACATAGGTAGCATGCTTTCCCTAATTTGTGTAACAACAAGGTGGCTACAAGTATGCACTAGATAATAAAATTAAAAAAAATACACTGGGTCATGATAAATTATACAGATCTCTAGGCATTCACACACAGTGAGACCAAAGGAGAATATTCTAGGATAGCTATGTGCATAAGATCATATAAAATTATATTTATTAGCTGGGAGCTGGTGGCTCATGCCTGTAGTCCTAGCTACTCAATAGGTTGCGATCTCAAGAGCGCATCTCAAAGCAGGGACAGGAAAGTCCATGAGGCTCTTATCTCCAGTTAATCACCTGAAAATGGAAGTAGTACAGTGGTAGAGAGCAAAAGAGCTCAGCCACAGTGCCCAGATCCTGAGTTCAAGCCCCACGACCAGCAATAAGGACTCCAAGAAATGGAAGCAAGAGAATTCTTTTATTTTTCTTTGTATTCTGTTTTTCTTTTCTTTTCCTTTTGGCTTGTTTAGCTGTCTTTGAGAATGTAAGGGCGGGCACATAAATGGAGGGACAAAGTGTGTAAAAATACAGCAGTGCTGTGGTAAATGAACTATACAACTTGTGGTTAGGGACTGGAGCAAAAAATAGGTAGAAATCAGGTGAAGGGATGACACTGTTCAAAAAGAACTATACTCTATATGACTTATATAAATAGAGCCCTTCTTTGTGTCACCTTTACAATAACAATATTCTTAAATATGTCAATATATTCCATATTTGTGGCTTTTTTGCATAACTTACCAATGAAGTGGCCTGAAGAACTTAGATTGAAAAAAAGAAAAGGTAATGTGACTCTCAATCCATTTTACATTCCAGAAATCATTTCTATTATTCTCTTTTTCATATAGTGATTATATAGAATCCACAGTGCTTTATAAGATGTCTCTCTCATCTTCTTCCTGACAGAACAAACCAAGAAAAAAATTTCAATAATCTTCAGACAACTCATATGTATTTTAAGTTCCTGTCTAAAATGACAGTGCTAGCCTCTCGAGTAACAATCCTTTAGTTGTTACACTAAAGGTGAAAAAGAATACTTTTTTTTCTGTTTTTGTCTTTGTCTCCTTTTCTCCTTTGTTTCCTTATCTTCTCTTTTGTCCTTTGTGGGGATTGAACGCTGGGCTTTGGCGCTGTCCTTCAGCTTTTCAGCTTAAGGAAACTGCTCTACCACTAGAGCCACAGCTCCACATCCAGCTTTCTAGTGTTTTTTTTTTTTTGGAGATAAAAACCTCGATGTTGCCGGATGCTGGTGGCTCACGCCTGTAATCCTAGCTACTCAGGAGGCTGAGATCTGAGGATAGCGGTTCAAAGCCAGCCCGGGCAGGAGACACCATGAGACTCCTATCTCCAATAAACCACCAGAAAACCGGAAGTGGCGCTGTAGCTCAAGTGGTAGAGCGCTCGCCTTGAGCTGAAGAGCTGAGG
>NW_012267281.1:15668999-15716907 GCF_000151885.1 Dipodomys ordii | reverse complement strand
CGCTGTAGCTCAAGTGGTAGAGCGCTCGCCTTGAGCTGAAGAGCTGAGGGACAGCGCCCAGGCCCAGAGTTCAAGCCCCACGACCGACCAAAAAAAAAAAAAACTCTCGATGTCAAAGCAGACACCCTGAAAACATTACAGGGATGAATAGGAGAAACTATGGGGCTCCTTGGCACAGGCCCAAATTTTCTTAATAAAGACTCAGAAACACAGAAAACAAAAGTAAGTTTGGACAAATGGGATTGCATGAAATTGCAGAACTTCTGCATGGCAAATGACATAGCTAGCAAGATCAATAGAAAACCAACGAATTGGGAGAAGATCTTCACTAGTCATACATCAGACAAGGGTCTCATATCTAAAATACACCAGGAACTCAAAAAACTAAATCCCCAACAAAATATCCTCAAAGAAACAACTGGCCCATAAATAAATGAGCTAAAGACTTAAAGAGAAAGTTCTCTGAAGAGGAAATAAGAACAGTCAAAATACACATGAAGAAATGTTCAACATCTCTAGCCATAAAAGAAATGTAAATCAAAACATTGAGATTCTACCTCACCCCAGTTAGAATGGCTATAATCAAGAACTCTAATCACAACAGATGCTGGAGGGGATGTGGACAGAAGGGAACCCTATTGCATTGTTGGTGGGAGTGTAAACATGTTCAACCACTTTGGAAATTTAGAGGTTCCTCAAAGACTACACATACAGCTCTGTTAGAACTCAGCAATCCCACTTTTGGGCATTTATGCAAACAATCACAAACAAAGCTATACTAAAGCTACTAACACAACTATGTTTATTGCAGCATTCTTTACCATAGTTAAGATATGGAACCAACCCAGATGCCCCTCAGTAGATGAATGGATCAAGAAAATGTGGTGTACAATAGAATTCTATGCCTCCATCAGAAAGAATGACATAAACCCATTTGTTAGGTATGGAAAGACTTGGGAAAAAAGTGTATTAAGTGAAGTAAGCCAGGCCCAAAAACATAGGTCTCATGTATTCCCTTATTTGCAATAACTGGTATAAGTTGAGGACAAGTAGAAAAGATCAAAAGCTATGTACATATGACCATATAACCCCCCACTGTATAACCTCTGTTGTCCCTGTATTTGATGTCAGTGCTCTGCATCTTGCATACACATTTTTCTAATTTGTATAGGAGAATGGAAATAAAAAATGCTGAAACAAAGATACAGGTTGACACATTGTAACAATGAGATGTAAAAAACTGTGTAGAAAACTAACTTTACAACTTGATGGGGGAGGAGAGAGTTTGCATGGTGGGAAGGGAAGAGATGGTAGGGAACAAACAAAGGAGGAGGTAACAATGTTTGCTAGGAAATGTACTCAGTACCTTTCATGTGTAACTGTAAACCCTCTGTCCACTATTTTTACAATAAAAAACATTAAGAAAAAAGAAAGTCTCATGGACTTTCCTGCCCAGACTGGTTTGAACCGCAATCCTCAAATCTCAGCTTCCTGAGTAGCAAGGATTACAGGGGTGAGCCATTGGCACCTGGCTCTATCATCTCTTAAGCAGCAACATGCTCTTAGTAGAACGCATTGTCCTAATATCTAGTTTATAAGAAGAACAGTTGAAAAAGAAAAATAAAAGGAGGGTATCAATGGTTCTTCAATTGGTTTCAAAACACACAAGAAACAACAACAACAACAAGAGAGGATTTTGGGGGGACTTAAGATTAATGGCCCAAAATACCAGAATTCAGCTATTTTTTTAAAAATTACAGATAGGTTGTTTTTTCATTTTCTTTTTCCTTCCTTCCTTCCTTCCTTCCTTCCTTCCTTCCTTCCTTCCTTCCTTCCTTCCTTCCTTATTTCCTCCTACCTTCCTTTTCTATGGCAGTGAGTGCATTTTCCTGGGGAGCAATTTTCTCCCACTTTCCCTCCCCCATCTCCTCGACATCCCTCCCCTCACCCCAAGTTATAAAGTTCATTTCCAACATAATGTCTTCAGAGTATTGCTGTGGCATTGGTTCACCTTTTGTCCTTTGTTTTTGTGATGATACTGGTACTTTGTGTCAGAGCCTCATGCTTCTGTTGTACCATCAGTCCATGTGCTCAGCATTTTCCTTTAGTTGCATTTTAAAGTCTAACAATTTTACCTTGAGCCTTCATCACATTGTGATCTTACTACTTGTTTTTCCTTTGTAACTATCATTATTACTGGCTGTTTGCTTTCCTTTAGTGTCCCAGTAATATGAAATTTAAAATAGAATCCTATTTCATTTCTTTCTGATGTTTAGCTGTATTAACGGCAGAAAGGGAATAGAAGGCAGAAGGAATAGAGTATTTGTACATTTCTCATCGAGACATATATAGCTTATAAATTCTTTATCTTTTGACCATCTATCTTGATGTCCAACATTGTGTGTGAGTGTGTGTGTGTGTGTGTGTGTGTGTGTCTGTGTGTCGGTCAGTCCGTCTGTCTGTCTACCTGTCTATCACCTGTGTGTCTGTCTGTACACGGAATTGTACCAGATCCTAGGTACTGTGTATTAATTTTGGCACTCAAGGGTGGTGCTCTGTCACTTGAACTTCAGTTCTACTTCTAGCTTTTGGCTGAATCTCATGGTCTTTCCTACCCAGGCTAGGTTCAAATCCCAATCACAGCTCAGTCTCCTGAGTAGCTAGGATTGCAGACATGAGTTCCTGTTTTCTGGTATCTTCAGAGTTTTTGTTTTCTTTTTTGTTTGTTTGTTTTTGTTTTATTTTGTGTTAACTTGCAACTATAAATTGTTTTTTATTAGCTGCTGAAATGTTGTTATTGCTTGCGGGCTGTCTTTTATTATTTATTTGATATAATTTTGTCTTTTATACAATTCCATGGTTGTTTTAATATCACCTCTCTTATCAAAAGACAGTTGTATATCTTGAATTTCTCTTGAGTACTTATGCCATTTATTCCAACATCAACATTGTATCAGAGTATAATAATAACCATACTGGACCAACAGGCCAGAATAAAAGTAAACAATAACACAATATTTAATCAAATATGTAAAACCTCCTTTTGTTCCCCATTTATTGAATATAACTTAAAATTAAATTTAAAGATGGAAAACTCATGATAATATTTTGAATTTAATATATAGTTAAAGCAATTTTCCAGTAACTGGGAAGTACATGAACTGCCTCCCCATAAGATAAACCATAAAGCAAATTCATATAGCAATTGAAGAAAGTTATTTCAAAGCATGACATGCATGAATTATTTTCATGCAATGAGACTTGGAACATAGCCTGTAGTTAAAGGCACACTTGAATTTATTTTTGAAATCATAAATTACATTTACATTGATATATAGCTTCTTAAACCATTCAGTAGTGATCTAATCAGAATAAATATAGATCTTTTTCTGGGAACTAATATTCATTGAGCACATTACAAAATTTCTTAGATTAAAATGAAGTGATACCGACACTTCTACTTCTTAATATATACATAAATTAGTGAGCCATTTAAATTGTTAATATAATTATTAATATAATAAATTGTTCATTTTAACCCATCTGTAACCTAAGCATTACCCAGTACAGCAATAATAACTATGATAGAATAACAGATTAAAAATGATTTTGACCTCTAACAATAAGGAGGAGACAAACACACATAAGTGACTAAAATATAACAGGCTGTGATAAATAGTGCAAGAGACTCCAGTACAAAAATGCTTTTTTTTTGCTAAAACACAGAGCAACAAGGAAGGAAAATTTATTTCATCCTGACACGAGACCCAAATTGTGCCCAAGAATAAAAGAAACTGCAGCGTCTGACTCTAGAAATGCAACGCAGGGAATATCCAAGAACAAGGAGTAGTTAACATTCTGCTGAATATAAGCAATAGAAAGTTGAACTACCCTATGTTTAAAAAAGAATTTGTGGTAATATCAAGAATCATCTTTTATAATTCAACAATATAAATCCAACTATATAAAAGTGGAATCTGATATTCAAATGTCAACAAGTCTCTCATACTTTGTGATCTCTGAATATAGTTGATAATATTCATCAAGTTTATTACCTTTTCAAAATTATCTAATTCCTGACTATCTCACTTAGACCAATCTACAGCCTGATCATTTGCTTTGTTTCTTCCCTCATAAACAAATACATTTTTATTGTTATTATGAAGATAATGTACAGAGAGGTTACTTTTTCATAAATCAGGTAATGAGGACTCTTTTTCTGGACTATGCCACCCTTCCTTCACTCTCTCCCAGTTTTTCACTCCAATCCCTATTGTAAAATTTGAGTTACTATGAGAAATCCAGTTCTATGTTTCAATACTGTATAAAAGGGATCAATTGTGAAAATCTGGCCAATCCAGTTGAATGGAAAGAGTTTGTTTGATGTCTTCAGTAGTATAATAACAACTATCATAACGGGGGATAATAAGGCACTTAGAAGATTTTGAATGCACCTGAGAATCCTCTCTATGTCTACTCAAAAATATGTAATTCAAATTATTCATTCTCAATAGTTAGCTTCAAGGTTTTATTTATTTTTATCAAATGATTACCCAGTAGTCTGTTCTTATCATTTCAGTTCATTAATCTTTGAATATTTATAACATAATTTTCACTAGATTATAAAGATGAACTTAATCCTTGGGTTAGTTCCCCCAGAAAGTATTTATTAAAAGATGACTGCCCCGCCTTTGACTGAAAAAAATAGGACATAGCAATAATATTGGAGCAAAAAATGTACATAGATTAATGAACCTCAATGGAAGCACATTTATTTTTTTCAGATCTTGCTAAATTTTATAAAATAAATAAACGGGGATTAAAATGAAGAGTTAAAACGAGGTTAGTATCTAAAGGATGAGAAAGCTCTCTGGAATCTTTGGGGGTGAATGCTCCATTTAACAGAAGGAATGACTAAGGACAAAAGTATTGACTTTTTGGTTGGCTTTGAGATTTGGAAGCAAGAATTTTCATTTTCCAAGTGATCTTAAATGAAGCCTTTAGTTGAGAGGGAAGAAACATTGTGATTGGATATGAAGAAACACAAAAGCCAAAGGTATAAAATAATCTCAAGTCTAGGAAATTGTTTTACTAGAGAGACATATTAGATTTCTAGGCAGTATCAAGTTCCTTTTTGAGGGTTATGGTCATGAATTTTAAGTGAAACAAGTAGGAAAGAAAATGAAACTCTGTCTTGGGTTTGATGCTGCTCTGTAAGTGACTTTCAGCCATTTATTTATTATTTATTTATTTATTATTTATTTATTTTATGTAGCCATAGCTCCATGTGAGAGCTTATACAAGGTTGGTGAGTTATCTTGAAATCAATGGGAAAAATCAATGGTTCGTAATAACCATATACAATATCTAATTATAAATGTCATTTACTGATTTTTTATATTCCTTTATATTTCTTGATTAAAGTATGTAGTCAGAAGACATGAAACATCAATTTTATAGCTACAATTCTGCTATGCAAATTTGGAATAGAAAGTTGAATTTCTTTTGTTTAAGTATGGAAATGGGAGTAGCAATTCTGTTATGTGAGAACTCTAGAGAAGATTATAATGTTGTTGGCATAATTATCATTGTGTTGTTATATAATTTTCCTCCTCAGAAAGTAAGAGGATAGTAAATATATACATTCCTCTGACACTATATGTAAGATGATATTTTTAGAGTGGCCTAGCCTTTTATAAATTAATTTATTACTGCATTAATTTAGTTTTTGACTTCAGTGCATGCTCCCTTGCTTGACCTATACGAGTATTTACTTGGTTAAAGGCAAAGACCAACTTTCCTTGCAATGGCCTATGATTCCAAACCAGAAATGGATAAAAGAAAACTATGTGAAATATAAGGTAAAATTGAAGTAGTAGCTATCATTTTTTGAAAGCTGTTAAGTTCAAAATTGGTGACAGACACAGAGCACAATCCCAATTACTCTCTGTCCTGTCCCACATATAATCTGTCCAAGCTTCTGGCCCTACCTATCAGTTGTGACTTTGAATGATCTGATGCACTTGACTATGAATATAACGGTATGAACTGGATCGGTACTTCTACTGATGAAGTCTCCATTCAAGGTCTTTCCTGAACAAATTGATGTTTTTATTTTCTTGATTATCTCTGCAAATTACACCTTTTATTCCTAGTCCACCTTCTAGGGAGACTCATAAGTAGCTCTGGTTCTAGTTTTCTGATTTTGTTTCCAAATTAAATTTATCAGCAAGTCTCACATATGGACTAAAACTCTTTATAAATATCAACACTAAACTGTTGATCATAGTTTTTTTTCTTATGAGCATAATATACTATTTCTGATTATAGGTTTTGTCTTTGCATTTTAAAGTAAAACTTCCTAGTTGAACTTGGGTAAAGATGCAAGCCTTCAGAACATTTATGCAAAAGCTAGTGGGTTTTGGACTTGAGATGAATCAGCTCAGGAGAAAACCAAATATGTTTTATCTTCAGGATTCTGGTATTAGAAAATCATAATTCCATAATTACCATTATCAGTCAATCCAGTTTAAATACTTATAACATCTTTCACAGGCTATCACAATTAGCAAGGCAAATAAATGACCTCAGTCAGCCAGGGATAGACACATTAGAAGCACCAGTGTCTGTCATGTCCTGTTACAAGGATTTTTCTAGTTCAGACAACCCATAGGCTAGATGTTATTTATCTTAACAAACCATTATCAGTTCCTGGGACACAGATTGGGTTGGACTAGAGTTAGTCAATTTACATTTTCAGTGAACAGATAAAAATAAGATAAGCAACTAGTACTTTTCACATGGTATCTCTTGGAACTGGTTACTAAAGTCCATAGATAAATAAAACCCAATGGTTTAAAAAAATATAAAATTGCAAGAAACACAATTCTTGAACGATAGTAAGAGTTTTAGAGGTAAATGTAGTGGTAAGTAATACATAATTTAGGATTTCTTATTACCCAAGATAAATATGGAAAATATTTTCTTTGCTTCTGAGTTGGTAAAAATATTTTGCCCTAGTAAGTAAAGTAGAAAAACTTCAGAAAGATAACAGTTATATGCTGCTTGGGCACTCAAAATGAATGAAATTGCTGATACAGTGTAATTATTTTACAAGTTTGCACACAATTTTTAGAATATTTTATGCTGGTGTAAGATTTGGAAATTTATAAAGACATTTATATCTTACAGTTGTGGAAGCTTAGAAGTCCAAAGTTGAGCAGATTCATTTAGCCAGGGCCTTCCCACTACATCATCAAAATAACATAATCAGGAGAGATAGCCAAATTTGCTTTATAACAAATCGGATTTCACAACAACCTGATGCTCAGTATGAATATATTGATCTACTAATGAGGGCAGAGCCAACATAAGCTATTCACAGTTTACATTTTACATCAGTCATCATTTCTTTAGGAAATGAGTTTCTAGCATACAAATAAACTTTGAGGACACATTCAAATCATTGCTCACCATTCATGTGATCTATAATTTGATAACCAAGGTGGATAAACTAGATGATTATTGCACATCTAAGCTTATTTAATATATGGGGAATATTTTTAAAATTTAACCAGCAATATGCTTGAAATAGAGTAATGTCTGATGGGTAATCAGGGAGACGACAATGAAATAGAATAAAGATGCAAAAGTTGTCGGGTCTTCCTACAACCCATGAAAGACAGAAAGGGTCCGAGGAAAGGTAAGTGCAGCTGCTCACCCATTCCCCAGCCTCCCTCAGCCTGGGAGAAAATCAGACACAGCAGGGAGTCAAGTCAAGCAGGAAAGCTCGTTTATTAACACAGAGCAAGCCCTTTTTAAAGCAAAAAAGCGCGGGTGGTATGGCAGGGGAGGAAGAGGAACCAATCACTGTCAAGGTAACACCCTATCATGCACCTAAGCTTCCACAGTCTGGTTATGTACTGAAAGTAAAGCAAGTTGTACTCTGCCCACTCAACTCCCTCTCAGCGCCATCTTTGTTGCCCATGTGCTCTACAAAAAGTGAATGCAGAAGAAAGAATTAAAAACCAGAAAATGCAGAACCACAGAAAGTGGAAACTAGACTTAGGGTTGATGTTAGTCATAGAAAGGACTCTATAGGATGTGTTGTTGTTGTTTTTCTGGTACAAGGAGATGAACATGATCTGTTTATATCATTCTTATTTTCTTTATATATGCAATTTATTGACACACTACGAGTCAGAAGACATTACAGATTTATTCTTTTCCTCCCTGGGCATTACTAGAGTTTGACTTTGAACCTTCTCTTTCTTTTGTTTCCTCCTTATTTTTAGTTCTGTTAGAAAGGGTCTTGTTGGCCTCCATCTCATATCTACCTGCCTCAACTTCCTGATCTCTGAGATTTCCAGTGTGTGCTGTTACCTAGCACTCCACCTTCCTTCTCAAAGGTGTTTTTGTTTACTTCAGCATTATGAACTTTGGTTCCAGAAGGGAAGCTTATTTAGGAAAACTTGTAAAATAAAGCCCTACTATGTGAACAAGCAGTTCACTAGACAAGGCAAATGAAAGTAACAAAACATAAATAGATTAAGCTTTTTAGAAATTCAAGTAAAAAGATCAGTTAAGGTTATCATTTTAAGAAGGCCTGGAGATGTAGAGTATGACTTGGAATGAAAGTAGTATTATCAGGAAAAAAAAAAAAGGAGTAAGTCAGCAATAAATATGGTATTTATAAACACAGTTTGAGGGAAATTTTAAGGAAAACAAAATGTTTTCTCACAAAATGGCAGTTTTAAATCCCCAAAAAACACCAATTCTATGAAAAAACTAATTTAAATATTTAAACAAATGCTTAGAACAAATGACATTCATTCTTGTTTCCTTCAAAATATCTTCTGATGTCATTGAAGCACAGAGAAGCACTTTAAAAAGAAAAAGAAAAAAAGAAATTAGGAGCTGGGCGCTGGTGGCTCATGCCTGTAATCCTAGCTACTCAAGAGGCTGAGATATGAGGATCGTGGTTCAAAGCCAGCCCAGGCAGGAAAGTCCATGAAAGTCTTATCTCCAAAAAAACACCAGAAAACAGGAAGTCGTGCTATAGCTTAAGTGGTAGAGCACCCACCTTGAGCTGAAGAGCTGATGGATAGCACTTAGACCCAGAGTTCAAGACCCATGACCAACAACAACAAAAAAAAAAAAAAGAGAGAGAGAGAGAGAGAAAGAAAGAAATTGGGAGTAGTGAAATAGTGAATTTACAAAGTTTTCTGCTTCTCCACTTTTATGATGATTTATGATCATGTTCTTACAGTGTCTACACAGAGCATTAAAATACTGAAGAGTTCCAAGGACACAGAATAATATCACTGAGAGTGATATTAGAAATATCTTGAGGAAAATATTTGGACTATTTTGTTATTTTCAAAGTTTCTGTTTCATGTTTTCTTAGCATTTCTGGGATTTATTTATTCACATGAATTAGGGTAAACTATGTAGGCTAAGTTCATCCATACACACACATACACAAACACACACATGCAAATACACACATACACAAAAGAGGAAAATGTTGAGTATACCATATGGAGTTATTTTTACATTAGCTTTTAAACTATAAATTCTTTTCCCCATGACTAGCTGACAAGGTTACAGAGTTTCCCTAATAACTGATGAAATTAATTGTGTGAGTCCTTATCTATGAGTCTCTCATCAGACATTGTGCCTGGGCTGGGAAGGTGGCTCAGTGGCAGAGTGCTTGTCTTGCATGCCTGAGGCCCTGGGCTCGATTCCTCAACACCACATAAGCAAAAAGAAAAAAAGCACTGCGGCTCAAATGGTAGAGCGGTAGCCTTGAGCTGAAGAGCTGAGGGACAGCGCCGAGGCTCAGAATTCAGGTCCCATGACCAGACCCAAAAACAAAACAAAAAACAGACATTGAGCCTGCTTCCAAAAGTAGGA
This sequence comes from Dipodomys ordii, assembly GCF_000151885.1. Taxonomy (NCBI): domain Eukaryota; kingdom Metazoa; phylum Chordata; class Mammalia; order Rodentia; family Heteromyidae; genus Dipodomys; species Dipodomys ordii. Next base: position 15,706,992 of record NW_012267281.1, on the reverse strand, counting down.
CACTGTACTAATTGTTGAGTTCTTACTGTAGGATGGGAAAATTCAGTTAAATTCCTTACTACAGTGCCCTGATACTCAGAAGATATGAGACTCTGTGCATGTCTTTTGTTTGTTTGTTTTGTTTTGTTTTTTCAATTCTGGGTTTTTAACTCAGAGCCTAGGCACTGTCTCTGAGTTTTTGTGCTCAAGGTTAACATTCTGTAATTTGTCTACAGCTCTACTTTCAGCTTTTTGATGATTTACTGGAGATAAGAATCTCATGGACAGTTCCTGTCCAGTCTGGCTTTGAACTGCAATATTCAGACCTTAACTTCCTGAGTAACTGGAATTACAGGTGTGATCCACCCATTTCCAAGTATGTGAGATTCTTAAAAATTTCTAGGTCTCATTTTCTTCATGTACCAAAGAAGAACCTATCTCAAGCAATTGACTAAAAATAAATAGTTGCATGCAAAACATGAAATATTAACTTTTATTAATGTTAGAAAAATTGTAATACAGTATGCTTAATTGACCTATTACTTATAGATATTATGCTCTATGAAACTTTGAAATAGGGCATTTAGAATAAGGCTTCCTACGACAGCAATTTGAAGCTGATCACTGGACAAGAATAGAAATTAGCCTGATTGATAGAGCAAGAGAAAAGCTAGAGCAGAAGAAAACAGCATCTGTTTTAAAAGTGAAATACAAGAGCATATCACAACATCAAAATTGCTCATCATTGTTGCATAGCTGGAACTGAAATCTCCAGGGTAAGCTTGTTGTAAATGCTGGAAAATATTTGTCACAGTCAGATCATAAAGGTGTATGCCAGGTTCTGGTTTGACAATAGTTTTTATGATCTTACCTATAAATATACAATTCAACTTAGTTTTACTGAAAGGAAAAAAACACATATTGATGAAAATGAGTCTTGAGGAAAATAAATCAAGATTATAATTTAGGGTGTTATTACAAGATATGATGTTAAAGTTAGGTAGAAAAAATAATTTGAAGAAAAGTGTATGAGAAATAATTAGAGATAGAACTACTGGTAAGGGTGGTTAAGGTAACATTGACTTCTCAAGGTAAATCAAAGGAGCCTCTCTCCTACCCCCACTTCTAGTGAAGTTAAGAAAGTGATAAGGAAATACAGTTGAGTGCTACCAAGGCCGGCGTATAAAATAAAATAAAGACAAGAGATAGCATTGTAGTGTGTGTTAGGAAACAATTCATTATCTCTAGGCTAAGTAACATTTTAGTTGTTTGGTGGTTTGCTTGCTTATTAGAGATAAAGTCTACTAGATAGACAAGCTATCCTCAAATTTTCCATGTTGGCATTCATTTCTATTACTTACACATGGACCATATACTGTGAAGGTAACACTATACTGGCAACTTATGTCTCAACATTCAAATTCTTTAACATGTATACAATCTGTGATTGTACATGATCTATGTTCTAATGCATTTCCTCAGACTGTGTTTCCAGAGATGTCTTCAGAGAAAAGGAAAGTACATGCTTATATATGTAAGTAGACAGTCTGGAAGGTAGTGAAATTTGATTTGTTCTTAAAGATGAAGAGACAAGCCACTAATAGAAGCTGTAGAAGCTGAAATGTAACACAAGGAAGGGTTTGATGAAAGTATCTGGGAATAATCTGAGCTAATCCGGAAATGCATTTATCAGAATAATAAATATATATCCAGTGTCTTGGTTTTTCAGGAAATGTTTTCTTGGGTGGGAGAGTGTAAAGGATGTAAATTGTACTGAATCAGCAGTTGGGAATTTCAGGTGCTAGCTGTCAGAAGACAAGAGGAACTGGGGATATATGTGTGTGTATATATATATATATAAAACACCATCAGGCCATGAGTCAAGTCTTTGGCTTAGAAAAGAGAATGATGCCAAGGTGGCGCTGAGAGGCTGCAATAAAGTAGGTCAGTTCCAAGATGAAAAATCTCAAGGGAAAAAAGATCACAATGTTTAAAAAGAGTAAGTTGGAATGGAGTGAGGGTACAGAGACAGAATATTTGAGAATACATTTTCAGAAATAGGTCAGTCTGAGGAGATGCTCCAATCCATTAAAAAAATTGAGGGTGAATAGTGTATGATATCAGGGGCAATGAGGTTATTGTTAAAGATAACATTATATGTGGGTGAATCAACTCTGAATTTTCATGTTTTAATCTAATTTAATCTGAGATATTAAATGGTGTATGTTATTTACTCTTGCAAAATATTCCTGGGTCTACAAGATAGGTTAGTGAAGAGAAAGCAAATTTCAGTATTGGAACCCATTAAAAACTATTAAAGAATATCTGAAGTTCAACATACATATATATCGTATGTCACTAATATCTTCTTTATTCACAATGTCTTTCATTTTAAAATTGTGATTACAAATATGTCATGCAAATCAAGTTGTCATAAAATTTATGAAACATATTCCGCAAATGTTTATGTTTTGGGTAATTTATCATCAATAATTAATCATGGCTATCAGCACTATTATTGTAAGTTGAATTAGCCATAAAAATGATTATAGCTGAGACTAATCTGCTATTATGCCTGATCTCTTCTTCACTGAAGAATTCTGAATTCACTAAAATTTGTGAAGAGATTACCAAAGGGAAAATAGTTTAATTGCTTCCTCTGAGAATCTGTCTGCAAAAGCAATGGATGCTTATTTTGTTCTTATAGAACATTAAAATGAATTTACATAAAATTTTAATTCATTGTGTTTCCTCTGGTGTTTAATTATCACAATTTGCAACAGTGTAGGTTTCTATTGGATAATATCAAATTAAGATGTGTCTACTGCTGACCCATCAGTTAAAGAAATGTCCAAAAGCAAACAGCCTAAAGATTCAGCAAAGATTGTAAAAGAGTTAAAAATATTCTACACTTCTATTTCTCCACTTTACCATCATCAATACAAATCTTTGATTTTCAATAACTATATTGATGACAAATGGTTACTTACCTATGGTGACATGTTAGCAATTAAAAACAGAATTGCTACAGGAATACATATGCAACAAAGAACAATAATGATGTTTATATTAAGAAAATCAAATTTCCCAGAAATCCTCAATACATATTCATTAGCACTAAGCCATGAAGGGTGATGGGAAATGAAGTTTAACAACTAGACCCATGGTTACTCTTGTCAGAACGGGGATATGGAAGAGAGTAAATACTGAGTAGGCAGCAGCCATAATAAATATGGCTGTTTTAAGTTTCTGATGTTAGTAAGAAATAAATAGACATGAAATATCCTATGGAATCACTGAAGTAGACACCTACACTCTCAAGGAATATACAATCATGAATTAATAATTGCTATTTACGTGTAACCTTACTATTTAAAATGACTCATTATTCAAATAAAATATTTGCTAATTTCATAAAACAAAAATGCAGGTTCATATGCTTACAAACATGAAGCTTCCAAATTTAAGGCTGAGAATTTCTGCATACCCCATTACCTTACATTGTTAGTCCTTTAATTTTTATTTTAGAAAATCCTGTAAGCTCTTTTGGTGGTAACAAGTACAAAATAAATGTTCTTGTTGTTTCTAAAATGTTACAGGACTATTCATGGTACTGGCAATTGAAGCAGTTGCTGTGTATTGACCTAAGCAAATGTTTGCAAGTCAACAATTGTCAGGTTCTTTTTGTAAATATTGGCATTTTCTGATTCCTAGAGACAGATGGCAGATGTATGAAAACTTTTCTAGCCTTGCCACCATGAGCATATTATAGTGAAAATAGTACACACAGCCTTTAATTTTCAAACTCTCACAAAACAACAAACCACATAGTAATGTTATTCATTAACATTATTTGGTTTTGCTATCATTAATTTGAAGAAGATTAAATTATTAATGAATGGAGTGATTAGCCAGCTTTGTATTTGGTTCAGGAGTCAAAACCTTTGTTTACACAGGAGGAATGAAGAAAGGAGAAAGACAAAGTGGCAGAGGAGAAGGAAAAAAGAAGAGGAGGAGAAGAGATGAGGAGGAGGAGAAGGAAGAGGAGATGGAGGAGGAGGAGGAGGAGAAAGAAGAAGAGGAGGAGGAAGAAGAAGAGGAGGAGGAAGTGTATGGAGGGTTGGAAGGGTGAATCTGCTATACATTCTTTTCTAAAACTTATTAACATAACTCATATATTCTAAATAAGTTTAATGTTTATAATATTAATTATAAGCCTTCTTTTACATATTTACTTAATGATATACAATGAGCTCATGCAAAAGCTCTGAAGAATGGTCTTCTGAGCACAGGCCTACACATTATCGTCAATCATTTCAATTGTATATGTTTATTTTGAAACTTACAAATGTAATCTAACTCTGCTTGGAGTACAAACCAGATAAATTTCAAATACACACTTCTACACATATACATGTAATGTTCTTTGTGTTGACGCATTTTAAGTTTTAGACTTAAGGAAACATTACATGGAGACTAAAAGGATATTGTGAGCAATGTAGGGGACAACTATGAGGGACTGCTTGGAAGATAAAACTGATGCTTCTGCACTATTAAGCACTAGCCCGAGGCAAAGGCAGACTGAGTGAACTAAAAAAAGCCTGTTGATAAGAACAATAAGCCAACAGCAGAGAAGTGAAATCGGACATTGTCCCAAGTGTAGCAGCAACTAGTAGAAACATGTAGCTTCTCAGGCCTTGAGCTTTTAGATTATTCTTACTGCTCAACCTCTAAAATGCCACGAATTAACATTAAATGCTCCCCTTATTCTCTTGTCATGTATCAATGACTTTATTGGGATATTTGATGTTTCTGATAGATTGTTATATTTTACAAAAAATGAGAAAATGTTTAAAACTGCATGTTTATCTGCTATTGTTTCACACTTTTGATTGTGCAGTCAGTATGATCACTAAGGTAATCATACCTGAGTATGGATACATTCCCAATTACAGCTCACTGTAGTGATAAATTTAAACTCAATAACCAGTCTTTAAATGTATCACAAATCTTTAAAAAAATAACAACCAAGATAAAACTTTTGCATGAACATTGCAGTTGTTTTACCATATGTGTCCTCAGTAAAAATATAATTGGTTGCCTAGAAAATCAGTTATAGTATGCCATAAACCAACACCATAAAACTATTTTTACACAGTTATAAGCCTGCTGTGTGATACATTTTAATTTTCACTGACAATAAGAAATTAACATATTTTATAATGGTTATTTACCCATTACAATTCCAAATGACAATATTTAGCCTAGCTAAAATCCATGAAAGCTCTCTCCACATTAACATTAGAGTCAAAATATGAAAAACTAATTCCTGAAAATAGCCTATATATTTTAAAATTCATTCTTGTCATTTCAGAATTATATTAATGTAAGTATATGCTTTGAATAATACACTACATTATTAAGATGTCAAATAATTTTTTAGGCCAATGTTTTAAAGATCAGAGCTACTCAACTGTCAAATCTGCCTTACTAACAGGTGGCAGTCTCTCTCTTGGATGCCATTGTTAAATCATTGAATTCTCACAACTCTGAAGCCTGGTTAGTTGACTATTTGAAGCATTCTAAATAGCTCTGTGATTGAAAGTGACAGTCAGCAAAGAGGTTCGGGAGTTCTATTTGTGATCATTTATTGAGGAAATTTGGCTTTCTGTTCCTGTAGTGAGGAGAGTCTTGGATTTCAAGTAAGCAGAGCAGTGACCATTGGTTCCATCTGGAACTTTGGTTCCTTCTTCTCCCAGACTATACTGTTATACCTGTAAGTAAAATAGTTCAACAAATTATTTTCAGGAGTATACATATTTTTCTTCTCATAACAAAAAAATCATTTGTGACAAATCCTGATATGGAGAGAGAGAATTTATTGAGCATTTCCATAACAAGTGTTGATACTACTATGATTAAAATTTGCATTCAGAAGTCAGATAAGCTGACCTCAAATGTAGTGAGGAAATAGGAGGATTTAATGGCTATGATATTAAGGAGGCTAGGGAATCAAGGGATTCAAAATGACTGAAAGAAAGCACCAGAGGCCAGAGGATCTAGTTCAGCCCAAGGCATGGATTTATGTTGATCTCATAAATCAAGGTGATCGGGTGACACCAAGGGCAAGATGGAGAATAGAGATTTTGACCAGATATCAAGGGTTGGAAAGTCTGACTAAACTCTCCCCTAAGATCCCAATTTTCATAAGAATTCTCTTAAAATTGGACATTTTGGGGCAGGCATATATATCTGACTAGATTTGGCTTAGACAAAGTGACTGAAACTTGCCCTTAATAAAATTTATTGTTGTTTCCCAGTTTTCAAAATCCACCCTTGTTTCAGTTGACATTCTTTTTTTAGGTCTGAGTCCTACTGTTCATCACATGCATTTCAAAGAATTTCCTTAACTTTCAGGGTTGTCAAGTTGCTTGATCAAAATAGGACCTGAAATAAGTAAGAACTGAACACTTCAGTTTTGTTTTTTTTTATGGTACTGCACACAAATGAAAGTTTCTTTTAAGTTAGTTTATTTCATACTTTAATGTACACTTGATGAACCTGGTAAGTTTGTTAGAAAGGCAGATATTGAGAAACCACCTTAGCTTACTGAATTTAAATCTACATTTTAAACAGATTCTCAAGTGATAGATACACAGTGTGGAGCATGAAAATTACTCCATTCCAGAGTAATTTTTGTCTACAAAATCAAACACAGAAATTTTGCACATGTATCATTTTTTTTTCAGAGTAGAAACCCAAAACAAAACATCTGTGCAGTACTATTTTTCTGAGTGTCATTTTCCTACTGAACATTATATATTCTCTAATTCTTTTAAGCTCTAAGCATTGACTATAATATATAAAATGAAAGAGTGAATGTTCATGCTGATACATAATTACATATAAGTATAAATCCCTTGGAGACATAATTACAACTTTACTTTAAGAAAACCATTTACTTGGTTTAAAGAATGAAACAAGAACCTTCATGATTTACTTTTAAACATTAGAGGAGGCAAGAATTATTTTGAACAAGGTGACAAACAGATAGGAAAGAAAGAAACAAAATATGTAATTATATCACACTCAATAAAAGAATGAAGAGAGAAAAACAATACATAGGAGACTGTATATTTTTCTTAAGTCTTTGATTAGGTGCACAGAGGAGTTGGCGATTCAACAAGTAGGATATGAATACAGTGAATCTTGATATCACTCTTTCATTATTCTCCATGATCTCTTCAAACCCCAACACTTTCTTCAATTTTATTAAATTTTTATTTCCCCCATTCCTCTCTGCATTGGTCTATTCCCTTGTCTTGTCCCAACTTTTCACTTTTGAGTACCCAATTCCTAGTGTTTTTTTTTTGTTTGACTCTGATTTCAGAAAGGCACCTGGCAGAAATTGGAATATTTTTAGCATAGAGAAGACAAATTTCTCAGGAGATAAATATGTATAATTTATCTTTAAGGTATTACACAAAAGATGTACATTATGCCATAGGTGATTAGATTTTTGTTTTTTGTGTGTATGTTGATTTAAATGTAAATTAAAAACTGGAGAATGTGCAAAAGAGGAATAATAGAGATGCCCCTCTTTGAAAAATCACATAGCTTCTAATTGTAAAAAAAAAAAAAAAAACTGAAGAAAATGTGAAAATTCATACAGTTCTTTAGCATTAATGCCATAAAAATACACAGACCTAAGGACAAATACATAGGTGAGATCAAGAGCCTAACCCATATTCTCCTTTTCATGAACATCACTTATTTATAGAAGAGCCCAGAAAACTTAAACAGAGAGCTAGATGTCGCTGAAAAAAATAAAATATGAAAGCTAGATAGTGTGTAAGACTAGGTAAGACACAGCATTATAAATTCACATTGTTATTCAAACAAAATAATTCTAGTGTTGAGAAATTATCTGAGCATCTGCTTTATGAGAAGCTAGTCATGGGTTATCATAAAGATTTTGCCTTGTCTAGCTTGCTTAAGTGATTGTCATGCTTAAAGTGGGGGTGGGAGATGGGAAGGGATGGGAAGGGGAAACAAAGGAGGAGGCAACAATGCTTGATAAGAAATGTACTCATTACCTTGCCCATGTAATTGTAACCCCTCTGTACAATTAAAAAAATGCAAAACTAATTGTATCCCTTTTCAATTTCATGTAGAAATACTAACCTGCCTGATTTTAAAAGGCTAAGTTCCTTTTATCTATTCTCTTTCCCTGTATATGACTATGTAATGTAATCAAGAATGAATGATTATTTCAAGAAGGATTTTAGCAAAGCACCTCTGCTAAGCTTTGGCCACATGTTATGAGATTGTGGAATTACTGTGCACAAACTTTTCTTGGAGAGATACTTCTGCCTCAGTCTCTTTTCAGCACTTGGCAAACAGCTTGCCCACTTTGCTAATTTCCTCTTATTCTTCTCTGTACTGTGAGAAGATAGGGATGTCACATTGATTCCCTTGCCATGTCCCATTTTGCTCCCAATATGTTAATATTCATTGTTGGAATGAGCCAGGTTATTGGATGAACTGCAGGAGATATTACCTTCCTTCTTTTCTTTTCTGTTTTAAATTTTAATTTTATTGTAATGGTGTGGTACAGAGGGGTTAAAGTTACATAAGTAAGGCAAAGAGTACATTTCTTGTCAAACATTGTTACCCCTTCTCTCCTTTTTCTACAAATTTCCCCTCCCCTCGATCCTCCCCTGTAAATTGTAACATTAATTCCCAATATAGTGTCTTCTGAGTATTGCAGCCACATTAATTCATATTTTGTCATTTGTCTCACCATTTTCTTATTCTTCTTCCATTCCCCAAATTACATAAATGTATATACAAGACACAGGGTACCAAAATAAAAAACAGGGATAAACCAAAGGAAAAGAAAGACAAAACAAAACAACAACAACAAAACAAAGAAAAAAGAAATAATTTCAAACACTTAATCAATAACAGCAGCAGCAACAACAACAGAGTTCATTTTGATGAACATCAATTTATATGATCATAAGTACATAACTATTGAGCTATTGTGATCCTCTGCTAGGAATATCCTAGACATACACAATCAGTACAAGTGAGGGAAACTGCGGAGTCTATGTTTCTTTGGATCTGGCTTTCTTCACACTACAATTTTTTCCAAGTCTTTCCATTTCCTTGTGAGGGGAACAATGCCATTCTTTTTTCTGCTAAGATTGTCTGATAGTTCTGGGCAGGGCAAGAAGAATCATTTAACTGCACTACCATGGACTCTGTTTGTAGCATGGACATTCATTGTGTAGCACGAGGTAAAGCGTCAAATCTTACTGTTCTAGAGTTACATTTTGTTCCCCTAATACTGATGAATAGTTATGCTTGTTATATAAGATTGTTCTCAAGAACTCTACTAGAAGATGTAGTGGAAAATTAGATGAAGATTAAACTGTGTAGACAGAAATGTAGGTATCCTTTTGTTCCTTGCTCTGTTAAAAGGCTTCATAAACAGATTTAATTAAGCACATTTACATAAAGTGAATGTAATTTGTAATTAAAAAGTTTGAGTTATGTACATGTGATTGTAGACCCAAGTTCTAGTGTAGGACCTCATCATTAAAAAAATAGTACAACAGACATTCATTTCATAGATTTTTTTTTACCCAAACGTTTAAATAATAGTTTATGAATAGCATATATCCATTGGTTGTTAGCACTGGATATGTGAAAATGCTAGATAATAATTAGGAAATTGATATGGAAGGAATTTTGAATCTTTATTCATTAATGAAAAATGATTTGTTCAATTACTTATACAATAACTGGCCAAGGATTCAGAAATGTTGGCAAAAGAACACCAAGATACAGTATAAGTTTTTGAGTGCTTAGTTTATTCATAGTTTCCTTTTATCTTTAATATCTGGTCACCAAACGTGATACAAAGTAGACTACTTCATTTATAGATTTCATTTAATTTTATACATGGAAAAATAGTTTTCTCATCTCCTCATCCAGAGTCTTGACAAACGCACAGATATTCATAGTCACAATATGTCCCTGGTGTTTCTAACTAGTCACCCTCTACAGTAAGTTATGTCCAATGACTGAAGAAAATGTAAAAGGTGTGAAGTGGAATAAAAGCAATTGGAAGGAATATAATGAGTAGCTTTGCTTTCTTGGTTGCCGACATATGCTCAATGGAATGATGCAGGAAGTAAATGATGCTAATTACTCTCCCAGATACCATCATAGAGTCAAATTCATAATTGCTTCTCCTTTCATTCTCTGTCAGGGAGACTGTATGACATGGAGTAAAAGTGAGGGTGATTTGTAGCACTTAACCTTGACTATGTATAAATAACTGGCAAGGATGATTTATGGCTAAAATAAATCCTAATATGAATAAATGAACTATTTGCTTTAATTGCATAAGGTTCAGTCTAGTGAAGTCAGGTGAAGTTCAACATAAAATGTATGAGTAATGAACAAATCCGTGGAGGGTCATTTACAAAGTCTTTGCAAGACTGTTCATCTTAATGACTCTCACTAAAGAATGCTTAAAAGGGTGGGGAGAGGTTGCTGAAAAGAAGGGAGCTAAAAGTAATAAAGATCTGGTAAAATCAGTCAACGTATGCTATATATGTATGTCTAACCAAAAGGAAACCTCTTAGTAAAACTGATCTATGCTAAACCAAATGTTTTTGTGGTTATTGTTAAGATTATAACTCTTAAACCAAAACCACATTATTTTGAGTTACTCTAAATTTATTTTCAAGAAATGTTTATGTTTAAAATCAAAATACCAGGGTTAAGGAGACAAGAAAACAAAAGTAATAGAGAAGATTCTTCAGATTCAAATGGAATATATACTTTTGTGAAGTATATGGTGGAGCCACCTGGTAGAATTAATACACTCTACAAAAAATGAAAGTAAAATAGGTTTGGTTGGTGATAGGTAAAAATAGGACAAGGAGCCAATGGGGAAAATGAAAGCGGGTGTAGGTGATGAAATATTTATTTTGCATGTAAGCAAACAGAAAAACTAAACTTGTTAAAATATCAAGAAGAAGGAAGGGAAGATAATGGAAATAAATGCGTTTATGGAAATGGCACAAATCCTACTTGTCCAAGACCATGCAACTTGTGTTTTAACTGGAATTATTACCATTTAAGTTGACAAATTATTTTCTGTGTACCCCTTTTTTTTTCTGTTGAGTCAACTCACACTTTGTTTTTTTTTCAAAAGGTGTGATAATTTTTAGATTTCAATGTCTTGTTTCACTGTGTTTTTTTCTTTTTAAATTATCTTGAAGTAGTTGTACAAAGGTTCTGCCATTTAGCAAAACAATTTATAAATATATTTTGTTAACTGTCTTCCCTTTCAATATTCTGCCTCATCTCTCTGCTACCACTCCTCCCCTCACTCTTCAATTTTGTAGGATATACATTGAATTCTTGATTGCATTCTTGTCCTCATCTGTTTCACTTCTTTATTTGTCCAGACAATTCCCCTTGTTGGCCCTACTCCACCTTTTCTGAATACCTGATTCCTGGTTTTCTTTGTTAAACTTTGAATTTGCCTTTCTAAGGAATTGCACTCTTTTAGTTCTTTGTAGCTATAGTTTTTCACTTAATACATTTGCATATACTTGCATACTACCCAACATATTAACTTAAAAGTTTATGAGCTAAATCTAGCTTGCACATGCAAGATAAAATGGTCACCCTGGGTTGGTTCCATATCTTAGCTATGGTAAATAATGCTGCGATAAACATGGTTGTGCTATGAGCTTTACATACCCTTGTTGCCCTTGTTGGTGATCATTTGGGTAAATGCCCAAAAGTGAGATTGCTGGGTGGTTCATAAAGGAGTCATTTGAGAAACCTCCATACTGCTTTCCAAAATACAATGTTAAGTGAAATGAACCCCAAGACAGGGACTTCAGTGTTTTTTTTTCCTTTTCTTTCTTGCTATTGTTTTAACTTGGTTATAATGTACGATGTGATTTTTGTGTGTTTGTTTGTTTGTTTCTTTTGTATGTCATTCCCCCATGGTATAACCCGTTTTCATGGTATTTGATTCTGGTGTCCTGCACCTTGTATATACACTCTTCTAATTTGGGGAGGGGAAGGGAAAAAACAAAATGCCTAAACAGGGGTTGCAGGTTGACTCATTGTAACAATGAGATGTTCAAGACACTATTTTGAAAACGAACTTTACAAGTTATGGGAGGGAAGGAGGGAGGAGTCGGGGAGGGATGTCGGGAAAGGGACAGTAGGGGAAAAACAAAGGAGGAGGTAATAATGCTCAATAGTAAATGTCCTCATTACCTTACTCATGTCACTTTAACCCCTCTGTACACTATTTTTACAATAAAAATGTATTTTAAAATGTGCATCCTTTGTCTTTTTGGTCCTGACACATTTAATTTAACATACTTTTCCTAAGTCTTTCAATTTCTTTACAAATGTTACAACATCGTTCTTTCTAATGTATGAGTAAATTTTCCCATTGTGTAGATATACCACATTTTTTTGATCCATTTGTCCATTGAGAAACATCTAGGGTGATTCCATACCATGGCTATAGCCTAATACCCAAAATATGTAGAAAACATAAACATTTAAATTCTCCATAAAAACAACAAGATTTTCATTTTAAGTGGACTAAAGATGTGTTTTCAGAAGAAGTAAAAGTAGCCAATAAATACAAGAACTGCTAAACATCTCTAGCTATAAAGGAAAATCACATATATGGTATATAACATGTGAACACCGTTATATGTTACAGACTGTGATAGACAATTTGCTCCAGGAAAGTTAGAATGAACTTGTAACTTTAAATGAGCATCATTATTCCACAATACTGTGAAATTCCGGAAATTATGTAATCACTTAATCGCAATTAAAAAAAAAAGAACCTCCAGGAAGGGAGGGAGGGAGGGGGTGGTAGGGTGAAAGCAATGGAGGGGGTAACAATATTCAAGAGGAAGTGTACACATTACCTCACTCATGTAACTGTAACCCTCTGTATAGTATCTTTACAATAAAAAAAAAATACTACCTGACATAAAAAAGTAGGCAAAGGGCTACAATGCTTGATAAGAAATGTACTCATTATCTTGCCCATGTAATTGTAACTCCTCTGTACAGTATTTTCACAATAAACAAAAAGTAGGCAAAGCTCAAAAAAAAAAAAAGAACATTGAGATTCCATCTCACACTAGTTAGAATGTTCACTATCAAGAAAACAAAACATAACAGATACTGGAGATGATGTGTCCCATGTGTGGATGTAAATTGTTCAACTTCTCTGGAAAGCAGTGTGAAGGTTCCTCAAAAAATTAAAAATAGAAATTATCCTATGATGGGGCAATTCCACTGTTGGGAATTTATCCAAACAAGGAGGATACAAAAGAGGATACAGTAAATCCACCAGCACAACCATGTTTATTGCAGCACTATTCACAACTTATTTCTTTACTGGAAATAGTTTTACATTTATTTCCAGCATATAATCCATGATACTGACAGTATGTCCTAATCACCCAATGAAGAACGTTTTACTGTGGCTGTTTTCAAATCTGGTATTTTTAACATGTCAGTCATCTTACTATTGACTTTGATCACATATTTTGTTTATTTAGTTAAAAAATCTTACAGGTTCCTAATACAATGTGGGACTATTCACTAAAATGTGAATAAATTTATATTATGTTCCAAGACTGGATCTTATTTACACTGTTTGTTTGACTGACTTTTTGACACAACTGGAGCATTGGAGTTGTGGCCCACCATCTTCACTAGAGGAGGCAGTAAAAATCCAGATAACAGAGAAGATAGACAAGCTACTCTTCTGGGCCTGGTCGCTATCCCTGCACTCTTCAGCTCAAGGCAAGTGCTCTATCACCTGAGCCACAGCACCACTTCCAGTTTTCTAGTGGTTTTTATTGGAGATAAGAGTCTCAAGGGCTGGGAAGGTGGCTCAGTGGTAGAACACTTGCCTTGCATGCCTGAAGCCCTGGGTTCGATTCCTCAGCACCACATAAGTAAAAAGAAAAAAAAAGCCGGAAGTGGAGCTGTGGCTCAAGTGGTAGAGTGCTAGCCTTGAGCGGAAGAGCTGAGGGACAGCACCCAGGCTCAGAGTTCAGGCCTCACGACCGGACCAAAAAAAAGAAAAAGAGGCTCAAGGATATTCCTGCTCTGACTGGCTTTGAACCATGATCCTAATGATTTTCAGAATTCACCCTCTTGAGTAGCTAGGATTACAGGCATGAGCCACGAGTGCCCAGCCCAAGCTACTCTTATGAGAAAGGTTTTTAAAGGGGTGTAAGTGGCAGCTGACAACACAGTATCAAGAGAATATGATAATATATCCTAAATCCATACTGCCACTTCTCACACTTCCTCAGTATGGAGGAAAATGGTGTTTTCATTATCCTTGTATAAGATGTAAAATTCCAAGTTTGTGTGCCCTCCATGGACACCATAGAGTTCAGTTACTTCTTACTAAGTGATTGCAATGAAATGTTTAGATCACTTGCAATCTCTCCAGCACCATCTGAGTGGGATGGTAGACGGCTTTCTATCCATCTAGGAAATCTAGGTAGATGTACAAGCTTTGCTAGTAGGTATATAAGGAGCCCCATTTTTTTTCTTGTGGTTTTCACTAAACCTAGAGTAGGTATTTTTTTCTAAAATAAAAAAAAATCTGTCACATTAAGTTGTTATTATTTTGGAATTGTTTGGAGCAAGCAAGCTTTTGCTGAGAATAAATAAGAGCATATTAGGGGTAGTTAGTTACTACAGTGCCAGGTCTGCATTGCTGAAAGCAAAATGAAAATGAAGGAATATTCCATCATGCCATTTCTTGAATCTACCTTTCTCACTCCATCATCCAGTCTTCTTAGGTTTGACTTATATAAAAGTTAGAGGTTTAAATTGTGCTTATGAAAGTTATAGGAAAATATATAGCTTCATACAAATCACATATATTTCTTTTATGTGCATAATGTTTAATAATAAAAACTATGGAACAGCATTATACTTGTAATAAACAAGGGACTTTAAAGATTTTTCAGAAAGTATTTGAGATGATAAAATAAAATTTAGATCATACTGTGGTTAATTATAATCAGTCTTTGCCTAGAATATAACTGAATTTTGGCAATATTTAAATATAATTTTCTTTTATTAGTTTATTTAGCAATTTATTTATTAACTTTGAAGTACTTTACAAATTATTAGTTTTCTACTTGTATAGGAATGATAAAAAAAAGACTATTGTGTACTATGATTTTTTCTGGTACTCAATGGATTAAAAAAATCCAGCTTTGGAAATTAAGGACAAAATGAAAACCAGAAAACAAAAAAAAAACCTGACAAATAAAATTGAAAACATAAAATAATTGCTGGTAAGATTATTTTGGTAAAATTCACTATCATTAAATTTTATATATCTCTTAGGAAATATAGTACTGTAGAGTTTTCATTAAAATTAATGCAACTAATTTTTATTCTGCAAAAATAGAGAAAAGAAAGGAGAGCAGGAAAGGGAAATAGGAAAAGGATGAGGAGGGAAGGGAAAAGAGAATGGAAGGATGAAAGGTAAGTTAAAAAATACCTCCTTATAACTCATTTTTTAAAAATAGATTATAGATCAGGTCAAATTTTTTACTGAAATGACAGTATAAAGAGGACAATTTTACAGCCTATCTGCATTCAAAATGGCTCTTTGTATTTGAATAAAAAAGTTTTCCTCCAAGAAAAAGACATAACCAACAATAAAGATTTTGGTTAAATAATTGATATTCAGAAAATCATAGCTTACATTTAGAGTAGTAATCTTATTCAAGACTGGTAGGGTTATCAATCAGTCCAGTCACTATGGAAATAAATATGTAGGTTCCTCCAAAAATACAACTCACATACAATCCAACCATACCACTTGTAGTATATAATCAAAACTATTATAATCAGCTGAGTATTGTTGTACCTGTATATCAATACTTATTATGGCACTATATGCAATAGACCAATTATAGAATAAGCATATATGACCATCAATAAATGAGTTAAGAAAAGTATGGTGTATATAAACTATGGAGTGCTATTCATCTATAAAAAATGGCATGTGAAGTTTTTTTTTAATTCTATAAATGCATAAAAATGCAGGACAATTTAAATACAAAAAGACAGTATTACTGAGGAATGTCATGTTTTCTCACATTTGTGGGAGCCAGGTAATAACAAAACAATCCTACAAAATCTTTAATAAAGTTTGACCACTAGAGAGATAGAATGGAAATGGGAGGAAGTGGAGCTGAGAAAGATAACAGAGGGAGTGTTCATGTATGGAAATTCCAGGATGAAATTTACTATATACAGCTTAACGCATGCCAATAAAAAGAGAAACAGGAAAATCCAAGAAATGAAAAATGCATAACTTGTTGAGCTGAGGAAAAACTCTCATTTATATTTACAGATGGAAAGGGAGATGATTTAATTCTTTTAATTGATAATTCTTTTAATTTCATTCTTTTAATTGGGTCATTGAAGTGAATTTATTGTAATATATAACATACTAGCTTGGAATGACAGAATGACAGACTCATGCAATTTAACATGAAATGTCTGCATTCTCCAACCACCTTTTATTTATTTATTTATTTACTTATTTATTTATTTGTCAGCACTTCAGTGGCACTGAAATGAAAGAGATCGCCCTCCAGCCTTTTCTTTACAGTTGCCAAGGCTGGAAATAACATGCGAGGTGCTAGAACACTCTTTGACATTGTGATTTATTAAAGAGAAAGCCTTCACTGAGCAATGTGTTAGGAGTTCATGAAATAGGTTCATTCTCATGTCGTTTGTACAGCCTGTGAGCACATGCGTTCTTGGAGAGAAAGAATGAAAAAGAGAACTCTAACTTTGACATGAAACCAAAGCTTTTAATTTCATTACCAACTGTGCATAATGAAATAAAATTAGTACATCATTAAATATAAAAGTGCATATAGGATTGTAAAAACAAATACATATCTATATTGAGTAATTTACTATGTTATCCGAATTCCAAAGAAAATTGTGCATTCTAAGAACTTTGAAGAAAATCAACATGTCCAAGCTACAATTAATGAAACCATTTAAAAATTATTTATTTGTTTATTTATTTATTTGTAATGTGCTGTTTCTAGGGCTTTAACTCAGGGCTTGAGAATTGTTGAACTTTTGTGCTCAAAGCTGGCTTCTTACAATTTGAGCTACAGCCTTATTTCCAACTTTTAGTTAGTTAATTGAAGAGTCTCATAGACTTTCCTGAATAGGCAGGCTTTGAACTGATATTCTCAGATATGAGATTACTGACCAACTAGAATTATAAATATGAGCCAGTAGAGTTTGGTGAAGCCAAGAAATTTTTAATAGAGGTAAATTCTAATGAGGTAAAATATGCACAAAAACAGTAGTTAAAAATAACTATCTTCCAATTTCATCATTAAATTAAAAATAGTTATGTTTGAGTACAGATAAACAAAAAGGGGAATATTTTTAATTGTTTCTGGAGGCTTCTAAGCATTATCTACCGATAATTATGACAAGTAACAAGAAAGCAGGAACAGGAAAGTTAGTTTTATTTGAAAAATTGAAAGAAAACTTTTGGATTTGCAATAGAAATGGATTTTCCTTTTTTTTTCTTTATTGTGAAAATACCATACAGAGGAGTTACAATTACATGGTCAAGATAGTGAGTACATTTCTTATCACGCTTTGTTGCCTCCTCCTTTGTTTCCCCTTTCCATCCCTCCTTCCTCTTTCCCCCCCTCCACCTCCTTCCCCTACCATTCCCCCTTCTCCATCTCCTCCACCCGCCAAAGTTGTAAAGTTTGTTTTTTGACATAAAGTCTTGCAAATATCATTGTTGTAATGGGTCTACCTATAACCCTATTTAAACAATTTGCTTTTTCCTTTCCCCTCCACAAATTATACCAATATCAAATACAATGAAAGCAGGGATTATACCATGGGGGAGGTAAATACAAAGCAACAAAGAGATCATCTTATAAATATGTTGGAAACAATCGCAAGAAAGAAAAAAAAATTGAATCTTTATATTGAGGTTCATTTCACCGAACAACTTGTCTGACAGTTTCTGGTTGTGTCAGACATATACTAGTTATTGCAAATAAGGGAAACCATGGGACCTATGATTCTTTGGGCCTAACTTACTTTACTTAATATAACTTTTTCCAAGTCTTTCCATTTCCTAACAAATGGGGCAATGTCTTTCTTTCTGATGAAGGCATAGATTCCACTGTGTATATATATCACATTTTCTTGATCCATTCATCTACTAAGGGGCATTTGGGTTGGTTCCATATCTTAGCTGTGGTAAACAAAGCTACAATAAACATAGTTGTGCTGGTAGCTTTATTATGGTCTTGTTTGTAATCATTTGGGTAAATGCCCGGAAATGGGATTGCTGGGTCATAAGGGACCTCTATGTGGATTCTTTAGAGGAACCTCCATACTACTTTCCAAAGTGGATTGGTTCCATCTTGGCTATGGTAAACAATGCTACAATAAACATAGTTGTGCTGGTAGCTTTAGTATGTCTTATTTGTGATCATTCGGGCAAATACCCAAAAGTGGGATTGCTGGGTCATAGCGGAGCTCTATGTGGAGTCTTTTGAGGAACCTCCATATTACTTTCCAAAGTGGTTGAACAAGTTTACACTCCCACCAACAGTGCAGTAGGGTTCCCTTCTGTCCACATCCCCTCAAGCATCTGTTGTTATTAGAGCCATTGATTATAGCCATTCTAACTGGGGTGAGGTGGTATCTCAAAGTTATTTTGATTTGCATTTCTTTTATAGCTATAGAGGTTGAGCCTTTCTTCATGTTTCTATTGGCCATTCTTATTTCCTCTTCAGAAAAATTTCTCTTTAGGTCTTTATCCCTCTTATTTATTGGGCAGTTGTTTCTTTAGGATTTGTTGTTGGGGGGGTTAATTTTTTGAATTCCAGGTATGTTTTAGATTGAGAGCCTTATCTGTTCTATGGCTAGTGAAAATCTTCTCCCAATAAGTGGATTTCTATTGATCTTGCTATTTATGTCCTTTGCCATACAGAAACTCTGTAACTTCATGCAATCCCATTTGTCCAACCTTTCTTTGGTTTGTTATGTTTCTGGGTCTCTATTAAGGAAATTTTAGCCTGTGTCAAGGAGACCTAGCGTTTCTCCTATTCCGTCCTCTAATGTTTTCAGGGTGTCTTCTTTGACTCCAAGGTCCGATCCATTTGAAGTTGATTCTATTGCAGGGTGATATATAAGGATCTAGCTTTAGTTTCCTACAAGTCATTAACTAGTTTTGCCAGCACCATTTACTAAAGAGTCTGTCTTTCTTCCATTCTATGTTTTTAGCTCCCTTATCGAAGATTATATGGCTTTAGGTCTATGGGTTCATTTCTGAGTTTTCAATTCTATTCCATTGGTCCTGAGGTCTCTTCTTGTGTCAGTATCAAGCTGTTTTGATTATTATGTCTTCGTGGTAGAGTTTGAACTTTGGTATTGATATTCCTCCTACACTGTTCTTTCTGTTAATGATCGTTTTTGCTATTTGGGGTCTTTTATTGCTCCATATGAATTTTTGGATTGCCTCTTCTATTTCCTTGAAGAATGAGGTTGAAATACAGGTATCACATTGAATTTATAGATAGGCTTGGGAAATATTGCCATTTTCACAGTGTTGATCCTTCCATTCCAGGAGCATGGAGGTTTTTCCACTTTCTAAGTTCTGTTTTGATTTCCTTTTTCAGGTTTTACAAGTTTTCATCATAGAGGTCCTTCACTTCTTTGGTTAAAGTTAATTCCTAGGTATTTTATTTTTTGTGGGGCTATTACAAATGGAGTTGCTTTCCTAATTTCAGCCACACTTTTCTCATTGTTGGCATACAGAATAGCCATTGATTTTTGAGGGTTAATTTTATACCCTGCTATTTTGCCAAAGTTTTGAATCAGCTTGAGTAATTTGGGAGTGGAGTCTGTGGGATTCTTTAAATACAAGATCATGTCATCTGTAAAGAGCGAGAGTTGTACTACATCTTTCTCTATTTTGAGCCCCTTTTTGTTTTCATCTTGTCTTATTGCTGTATCTAGGCATTCTAATACTAAATTGAAGAGAAGTTGAGAGAGTGTACATCCTTGTCTAGTAAAATAATTATTTATATCACTAATTGTTGTACTATCTCACCGAAAGTTGTTTGTATGCTTGCATCATCTAACCAGTGTCATTTCTGTTTGTGTGTGTGTGTGTGTGTGTGTGTGTGCATGCGCATGTGTGCTCACACATGCACACAGTTTTGTTTCCTCACCTAAATATTCTTCCTGGTGTATTGTCAGTGCAATTAATGAATCAGCTTCCTTTCCTGTCTAAATTATGATCAGAAGAAATAAGTATTATTTAAGACAACATATAGCTATAGATGTCTACATATACATATATACAATCTATATATATGCATACAGCATATCAATATTATATTTAATGTTTTTAAGTTCTTAAAAATAATCCTTTCTAGACAAGGGGAAACAATACAACAGTGACATATATAAGACTGCATGTTAGAAATTATCTGTACAACTTGGGGAGGAAGGAATTTGGGGAGAGGGAAAATAGGAGACAAATAAGGGAAGAGGTAATTTCTTTAACAAGAAATGTAGTTTTTTACTTATGTAACTGTAACCTCTCTATATGTCACCTCAACAATAAAAGAAAGAAAAATAACTGTGCTTTTTTGGCTCACTCCTGTAATCCTAGCTACTCAAGGATCTTGGTTCAACATCAGCCCAGTCAGGAAACTCCATGAGACTCTTATCTCTAATAAATCACTCAGAAAACTGGCAATGGTGCTGTGGCTTAAGTGGTAGGCCACTTCCCTTGAGCTGAATAGCTGAGGGACAGTGCCCCGGCCCAGAATTCAAGCCCCAGGACCAACAAAAAAAATCCTTCTAATATATAACTAAGAACTTAGTACCAATGAAAGACAGATGATATTGGAGTGAGGGGAAAGTCCAAGGAAATGTTTTTACATTTAAAGTTTTCAGTCTAAGATATGGTGATATTTCTCTATTTGCTGTAACAATCCACTGTATTCCTCATATACTTTGTGTACTATTGCTGGTCATTAATGAGAAAGGTCTCCTAAGTATGGGTTTGAATTTTATATTTTGAAAATTAGTTACATTTGTGCATTTTTTTATTTTTTATTTGTGAACATACTGTACAGAGGGGTTACAATTACATGGGCAGGATAATGCGTACATTTCTTACCAAGCATTGCAGCCTCCTCCTTTGGTTTACCCTTCACATCCTTGTGCAATTTTTGCCTAAACATCTTATACAAATCTTACTTATACAAATCTTATTATCAATGAAAATTAACAATTTAGTCATTATTTAACAAATGAAAAACAAAAATGAATAATGTACATAGATATTTTACGTTATGACTGTGAAGCTCAACCACATTCACAAAACCTACAGAAATGTTTAGTCTTTTTCTTTTATAGGCACCTTTGAAATGCAGAGGGTAAAATCACTTTTTCTATGTGATATAGCTCATTTGTGTCCAATTTCAAATCTTCATCTCATTTTTTTACTCAAAATACTTTTAATTGTACCAATCTCTAAAGAGTATTATATGAGATGCTTTATATATAAAGACTAATTATTTCTGAATTACCTATTACGGTTTCTGCGATGATGCTTGTAATTACAGGTATAATTTTTCATAACTCTATAGGCCCCTGAACAGTGGCAAAATGATTGATAAAAGCACCTCTGAAGCAAAACATGCATTTCTCAGTTTCTAATACTGCACTGTGTTTGCAAGGTGACTAAGTGGAAATTTAAGTGCACAGGGCCGGTTGGAGATTCGCAAGTACAGCATATTGTGTAGCTTTCTTTTCTCCCTGCTTATCTCCTGTGGGCCCTTGAGAAACAAAGTTTAGGTTTGAAGGATTAGCCTCAGCAGATCAACTTATTTGATTAGTGTCCTGCCTGCTCTGCTTTTCCTCAGGTTCATTGATCAAGATGATTGCATTTGCTGTCTTGTGCTGGGCCAGCCAGGCAGAGGAGAGGGATCATTTGTTGAGATGTGAGTCCTCAGGGCAGGCCCATGTCTTGGAACACACAGTCAACTGGCTATTTTGCTATGGTGCTCTGTAATAAAAATAATAAAATGAGTCAAATGGCCCCTCTGTTAGAAGGAATTTCCACTCCACTCAGATTCCAAGGCAGTAAACTTAGACTTTGACACAACTAGTGAACTGTATTAGATGGAAGAATAGTTTCCCCAAAGATGAGATAGATGATCCTTAGCTTGAAGAATTTTAAAGTGATATGAGCCTAGCATGATAAAGGAGAAAACAAGAAAAACGTGTTCTGTCCATATATATACACTTATGATATTGGAGCTTGCCTATATGTCCCCTAACTCAACTTAGTTGAGTTTAATTTTAAAGGTAACACAGATTTGTATCTTCTCAGGTTTTAGAGAAAATCAAATATCAACTTCGCTTACAGTATATTTCAATCATTGGAAAGATCATATATTTTCCACTGAAATACTCTAGTGGAATATTATTACAACTCTGTTAATTTGGTTGTAAATGTTAAAATGTGAGAGAATTATTTTCCCAGTAGAAATCAAAAGATATGTTTTGTGCCTGTGGATAAAGGAGCTATGTATCAACGCTGAAAACAAACAGGGATTGCTTTACTTTTAAAAAATTATGTAAGTTCACAGTGTAACATAACAGGCAAATTACTAACTCATTTTGATTATTACAGGGTAAAATTTACATTGAAAGGGCCAGCTAATGAAAATTTATATTATTTCCATTTTCTTTTTATTTTAATATTTTTTCAATTTTTTATTGTGAAAAAACTGTACAGAGGGATTACAATTACATGAGCAAGGTAATGAGTACATTTCTTATCAAACATTGTTGCCTCCTCTTTTGTTTTTCCCCTACCATCCCTTCCCTCCTATCTCCACAACTACACTCCCTCCCCCTAAATTGTAAAGACAATGATATTGCCCCATTTGTTAGGAAATGGAAAGTAAGCTAGGCCCAAAGAAACCTAGATCCCATGTTTTCCCTTATTTATAATAACTAGTATATGTCTGAGACAAGCAGAAAAGGTCAGATAAGATGATGTTAAGCAAAATGAACCCCAAGATAAGGACAGAAGTGTTTATTTTTTCTTTCTTGCTATTGTTTCTAACATATTTATAAGTTATCACATGATTTTTTTATGCTTTGTATGTCCCTCTCTCACAGTATAACCCCTGTTTTCACTATTTGATGTTGGTATAACTTGGGGAGGGGAAGGGAAAAAACAAACTCTTTAAATAGGGATACTGGTTGACCCATTGCAACAATGATATGTACAAGATGCTATGTTGAAATCAGTAAAATTTAAATGAAGAAATACTGTGCACTAACAAGAACAATAATTAGTTCAATTACAACAATTTATCAACTATCTTTTACAAATTTTTAAATGTATAATTCTGAAAATATTCTTGAACCTATTAAAATTTCCATGCATAGCTTAATTTAAAATATCTTGAAGGTGCTTGCATCCATGTACTTCTTTATGCATGTAAATTTTTAATATTTATACACATGTAATTACACACAAAAATATATAATCCTTGATAATGCAATTACCTTCATATTTCACTATACAAAGGTTTGGCAAGCACAATAATAGCATAAAAAACATTTCACATGTAATCCAGTTTGAAGGAAAGCAATAATTTTGAAGTTTTCTTTTATAGGGACACATACATTTTTGTTTTTGTTTTTTTTGGGTCCGGTCGTGGGGCCTGAACTCTGGGCCTGGGCGTTGTCCCTCACCTCTTCAGCTCAAGGCTAGCACTCTACCACTTGAGCCACAGTGCCACTTCAGGCTTTTTTTTTTTTCTGCTTATGTGGTGTTGAGGAATCGAACGTAGGGCCTCCTGCATGCTAGGCAAGTGCTCTACCACTGAGCCACCTTCCCAGCCACATACATTTTTTGAATTAAAAATATTCCCTGGCTATTATTTCCTGTAGCTTTTTCCTACTTGGATGCATGTATTTAAGAAATAAGTCAGAATAAAATTAAACCTATATTTTCTAGATTATTTTATAGAAAATAAAATTTACTAAATCTTTTTTTCGTTCCAGTTTATTCATTCTGGTCAGATTTATAAACTTTTAAAATTTCTTCTCTAAATGCATGATATTGTAGTTGTATGTTTACTGATATGATCTTCAATATTAAAGATCTAAAGACAAGTTAGAATCTGGTTTTGATGAGCATATTAAAGTTATATACTTTTAGTGTATTGTTTTGCCTAATAGCAGAAGAGATAAAATTACAATGAATTGGTTGACTTCAAAATATCATTAGTAGTATAATACTAGTGCAACCTAAAGTAGTACAAACTAAAAATAATATAGGTTTCAGTTTCAGTAATAATTATTTTGTATAATAAATTGGGCAAGAATTTATTATTGTGACAGCTATCTTGCCCTTGGGTATCAACCATTAAAATTGTCATTCTTACCTGGGTTCTGGTGGCTCATGTCTGTAATCCTAGGTCTTCAAGAAGGTAAGATCTGATGATCATTGTTTGAAGCCATAAATTCCCATCACTTCTTTGAACCTAGCAGCATATAAACTATCAAGCAAAGAAAAGTTTTCAAAGCTGGTTTCAGAAGGCAGCTTTCAAACTGTAACCGGCTTCAGACTGACTAGAACTTCAACAACTATACTCTAACAACAACAAAATATCATGTTCCAGTCTGATGAACAGCAAATGGAGAAGATGGCTTTTTTTAACCTAAAGCTTTGAGCTGACCTGGTCCAGAAGAGGCAATTGCAGTGCTAGGTTCTGCCAACCATGACATTGGCAAAAATGAAAATAATCTTTCCTTGTACTTCTGACTTCTCCTTGAACTGAACAAGATGAGATTAAGCGGGACAGTGTCATTGGTACAGAGGTGAAAACAATACACCATGTATACACTTGAATATTTCTTGCATGCACTGTTTGTTTAAAACAATCTACAGCCAAAATGGAACATTTCAGAGGTTAAATTTAAGAGTGAAATTCCCAATTGTCTAGTGTGGCATATTTCTTGTATGATTTACACACTCTAATAAATATTAGCTTTTATCTTCAACAAATATTTTATTTAACAATGCCTGTACAAAAGGGAAACAATCAAAATAATTCATTTGAACATCAGCATTTAAGAAATATTTTCCTATTAGCATATGAAAGGAAAATAAATGTGCCTAGAATTTCCCAACTTTGGTTAGCAGTGTCCACAAGTCATATGTTTAGTTTTTGACTTCCCCAAGAATGGTTAGTTTATATCTTGTCTTATTTGCCACCAAGCAAACAAAGTAACCTTGAAGTAGATAGCCACTTAAGATAGAAAAGGCCAAAGGTCCTTTGATGTTCTTTAAGGATACTTTGGGAAAGTCACCATTATAGCTGTGAATGTGTTGCTGAATCCCAAGTAAAGACAAATTCAGCCCTTTGACGACATATGAAGGAGTGAGCCTAAACACATCATGCCAGTGGAAGTCTCTCTTATTTTCTGATTCTCCAAAACATGGATAAAATAGAATGTTCTCTATGTTGTTTACATTAAATAACATGTTAATAAAATACTGTCAAGGGAAAAGTCATTTTAGTTGTGTGGGAACCAATTGGTGAAACCCTGAAGCATGTCTAAGTTATTCGAGAGATAAGAGGGAAGAAAAAACAAATAAATAAAGGTGACATTTGGATAAAAGGTTTTTCTTACCAAGTAGGAATTGGAAATAACAAGATGGCATTACACATAGCTTTCCTTCTTATATCTTAGTAATTTTATCATAAGTGATATTCATGCATTAAATATTAAAAATAACATAGGAAACAAGTTTAATGGTTTAATGTTAGTGAATGTAATAAGCCATGTCTTCAACTATGTCGGGAATCAATATGTCTTGCATCATCTGAGGATTTCCAAATTCCTTGAGGAATGCAAATAACAATGTCAGGCTCTCTCCTCCTCTTCAAATTACATCTCTGTCTATTTTTAGAATTTTTTTTCTTCTAAATATGATAAAAAAAGGCCTATACTTAGCATATCATCATTTGCTTTTCAATTTCACCCATTTTTATGTTTTAAATACTGTGGAATCAACTTTATATTAAGTAATCTATTTAATAGTATATTAGTAATCAACTTAATACTTTTTATGAATTCTCCCTTAAACTTTTTGATCCCTCATTAAAGTGTCCACTAGAATCTATGTATAGGTCTAAAAAGAAACTCATTACAAATCTGTTGAACTCAATGTATAGTGTCTATTTTTTTCATTGCAACTAACTAGATTCATCTTCAATTATTATAAAACTCATTATGTACTGTCTGTTTCAACTTCTCCTTTTGCAAATAACACCAGAAAGTAAATTTTTAGTGCTTCCAGGTTTTTACAAGGTAGTACAATGCCACAGTCTGAGTAGGGGATATAAATATAATTATTTTTACATACTGTTTTATTAACTTAAGGACTTTCAAATCTGTAAGTATCTGAGACATCAATAATTTCTTTTAATGTACATTTTATTGTAAAGAGGGGCTACAGTTTCATGAATAAATTAATGAGTACATTTCCTATTGAGCATTGTTACCCTCTCCTTTGTTTTTCCCCTACCATCCCTTCCCTCCTCATGGGACCTAAGATTTTGGGTCTGGCTTCATTTAATGTATTTTTTCAAGTCTTTCCATTTCTTAACAAATGGGGCAGTGTTATTCTTTCTGATGGAGGCATAGAATTCTAACATAGAATTCCACATTTTCTTGATTCATTCATCTACTAAGGAGCAGCTGAGTTGGTTCCATAGCTTATGGTAAAGAATGCTGCAATAAACATAGTTGTGCTGGTAGTTTTAGTATGGCCTTGTTTGTGATCATTTGGGTAAATGCCTTAAAGTGGGATTGCTGGGTTATAGGGGAGCTCTATGTGAAGTGTTTTGAAGAACCTTAATAATGCTTTCCAAAGTGGTTGAACAAGTTTATATTCCTACCTACTATGCAGTAGGGTTCCTTTTTGGACATATCCCCGCCAGCATCTGTTGTTATTAGATTTCTTGATTCTAGCCATTCTAAGCAGGGTGAGGTGGAATCTCAATGTTGTTTTGATTTACATTTCTTTTATGGCTAGAGAGGTTGAGTATTTCTTCATGTCTGTTGGACATTCTGATTTCCTCTTTAGAGAAATCTCTCTTTAATTCTTCAGCCCACTTATTAATGGGATGGTTGTTTCTTGAGCATTTGTTGTTGGGAGGATTAGTTTTTTGAGTTCTAAGTATATTATGGATGCAAGCCCCTCTCTGTTGTATGGCTAATGAAGATCTTCTCACAATCTGTGGTTTTCTATTGATCTTGCTAGCTATGTTATTTGCCATACAGAAGCTCTAGAGTTCCATGAAATCCCATTTGTACAATCTTTCTTTGATTTGTTGGGTTTCTGTGTCTTTATTAAGAAAATTTCGGCCTGTACCAAGGAGACCTAGGGTTTCTCCTGTTTGGTCCTGTAATGTTTTCAGGGTGTCTGCTTTGACTCCAGGGTCTTTGGTCAATTTGGAGTTGATTCTGGGGCAGGGTGATATATAAGGATCTAGCTTTAGTTTTCTACAGATGTTTAACCAATTTTTCCAGCACCATTTACTGAAGAGGATGTCTTTTTTCTATTATTTTTTTTAGCTCCGTTATCAAATAATAGGTGCCTATAGGTCTAATAGGTCTAAAGGTTCATTTCCGGTCATCAGGTCTGTCCTTATGCCAGTACTAAACTATTTTGATTACTATGGCTTTGTAGTAGAGTTTGAAATTTGATATTGATATTCCTCCAGCACTGTTCTTTCTGCTAAGGATTGTTTTTGCTCTTTGGGATCTTTTATAGTTCCATATGAAATTTTGGATTGCTTCTTCAATTTCATTGAAGAATAAGGTTGAGATATTGATAGGTACCTCATTTGTAGATAGCCATTTTCATGATGTTAATTCTCCCAATCCAGGAGCATGGCAGTTTTCCAGTTCCTTAGTTCTGGTTTAATTTCCATTTTCAGGTTTTCAAAGTTTTCATCATAGAGGTCCTTCACTTCTTTAGTTAACTCCTATATATATTTTGTTGGTGGTATTACAAAAGGAGTTGCTTTCCTGATTTCAGTCACACATTTCTTATTGGCATAGAGAAACACTATTGATTTTTGAGGGTTAATTTTATACCCTGCTACAAAGTTTCAGATCAGCTCAAGTAACTTGAGAGTGGAGTCCATTGGGTTCTTTAAATACAAGATCATACCATCTGCAAAGAGAGAGAGTTTAACTTCATCTTTTCCTATTTGAATCCCCTTTATGTTTGTTTCTTGTCTTACTTCTCTAGTTAGGCATTCTAATACTAAATTGAAGAGGAATGGAGTGAGCGGATATCCTTGCTGAGACATCAAACATTTAATTGATAATCCTACTCCTCGTCAGAAACATTAATTATTTTACATAATTCTCTATTTTATACTATTTTTTAAGTATCTCATGACAACATCTTTTTGTAATACTGGCTTGCTCTCAATTCACTATCCTCCTGCCTCTACCACCTCGAGTGCTGAGAGTAAGAGCATGTGCTACTTCACATTATTCCCACCACATTATGTTTATTTTTGCGTTTTTATAATTTAGAAACATGTTTTGGTTAAACAAAGGTGTTAAGCATTTCATTACTAATGTTTATTGATTATGTTTAATCAGTTATATTACATTTATTACTTAATACATTAAGACCACCACACCTTTTATGTTTCACAGTCTAGCTGCATTTTTATCTTTGTAGATGTGATAGTCTCTCTGATTCTGCCGAAGATACATTTTCAAAATGTGGAGATTAATTAGACATAGAAATGTACCCTTTATATGCACTATAAAAATATCGAAGAATTAGAATGGATTTTATAACAATTGTAAAATAGAGTATAAATCACTGTTGGAATGAAAACGTAGATGAGAGGAGATGGATGATTTTTGACTTGTCTGCAGTTTAGTGTCTCCTTAAAATCCTGAAGAGAATATGATCAATTAAAAATTTAAAGTTATTAGGATTTAACAATAAATGTTCACAGTTAAACATGGACTGGTAATATGTGTTGAACTTTGTGCTACCTCAGGTTAAAATGTGACTGAAAATGCACTATAGAAAATAGCACACAATGAATCAAGGAAGAGTCTCAATATTCAAAGTCCTTTAATCTTGTGGTAAATTTTAGTTTTTTTAATGTTTATTTACATCCTTGTATTATAGGCACAGAACATCTGAAAGAGATAAATTGATATTTTATTGCCAACTTATATTATAGATTTTAATTAATCTCTAGAGAATAACTTGAAAGAACTCTTATTTGAAAATTGTCTCCTAGTTCATAATCATAGTTTATTTTTGTTCATGTTTTTAAATTTT
The DNA here is from genome assembly GCF_000151885.1 of Dipodomys ordii. Classification (NCBI taxonomy): domain Eukaryota; kingdom Metazoa; phylum Chordata; class Mammalia; order Rodentia; family Heteromyidae; genus Dipodomys; species Dipodomys ordii. The sequence goes on along the minus strand of NW_012267281.1, from coordinate 15,677,456 downwards.
TCTTAGCAAAAAAAATTATAAAATTAGTATATTTTGTTTAATTTATCTCTTCTTGATTGACAAATTTACTTGGTCCATAAACCAACTTATACCAAAAATCCTTCATTTTTAAAGAAAATTCTCTGTACCAAAAGAATTCCAATAAATACTAGGAGGTAATTTATTAATTATTAAAGATTAGTCTTGAGAGAGAAATCATACTGCTTACATATTTCATGGTTATTTTAACATCTGAAATGGGAAATTAAATTTTGTTCTTGTGAGGTAATTCATTTGTCCAGGGGCTACTTCTGGTAATGGTAATTACAATAGTTAGAATATTACATGTATTTTTATATGCATTATGTTATAGATGTTTAAAGAGTTCTAAAATATATAAAGCTCTTATTAAATGGTAAAACAAACTAGTAAAAGATATTATCAAGCATAAAAATACTCTGGCTTTATTTAACAAATACTCATTTATATAATTAAATTATAATTAAATTATTTGGGGAAATATTCAGTGTCTGTTGGTATATCCTAAGAATCATATAATACAGTGACATAGTTTATATTATCATTTTAGTACATTTTATTTTATTTTTATTTTTTTGTCATCGTGGGGCCTGAACTCTGGGCCTGGGCGCTGTGCCTCAGCTCTTCAGCTAAAGGCTAGCGCTCTACCACTTGAACCATAGCACCACTTCCGGCTTTTTTCTGCTTATGTGGTGCTGAGGAATCGAACCCAGGGCCTCATGCATGCAAGGCAAACGCTCTACCACTGAGCCACCTTCCCAGCCCCATTTTAGTACATTTTAATGATTTGCATTACTGCAGTTGGTATCATCCTGCTGTTGTTCACTATATTTCAAATAGGAATGATTATCTGAATGTTATGATCACTATTTTATTTTATTTTTTATTTTTTGTTGGTCGTAGAGCTTGAACACTTGGCTTGGGCGCTGTCCCTAACATCTTCAGCCCAAAGCTAGCACTCTACCACTTGAGGCACAGTGCTACTTCCAGTTTTCTGATGCTTTATTGAAGATAAGAGTCTCACAGACTATCCTGCCTGGGCTGGCTTTGAATGGTGATCCTTAGATCTCACCCTCCTGACTAGCTAGGATTACAGGCATGAGCCACCAGTGACCAGCTAGGATCACCTTTAGACATACTAAAATGTTAATCATATGTTATCTTGCTTTAAATATTTAATACTAAAAAAGAACACCTGAGTTTTCCACAAATGAAAATGAGTGTACTTTTAATGTATATATGAATATATATATGCATATACATATAGATATAGAGCTACATATATCATCTATTATCTATACATATATCTTAGACTAAATGTTAATGTCAATTTTACATGTAAATTTGTTTCTAGGCTACTATTCTTACCAATATCAACATTCTTGCAGAGATATGTTCTAGAGAAGTGTATATAGTTGAACACTAGACACCAAAGCTTTGACACAGCTACATTGAAATATTATGCCAACTTGATAGTTAACATTTTATTGTAGTTGTTTCATACCTTGTTGATCTGGAAACTATTATTTCAGCATCCTAGTATAGGTAACTTTTCAGTTTATAATGCAATCTAATACTTATCACATTATACATATATATGACTACTATCACTTTGAAAACAGTTATTATTACTAAATAGTAAAGCTTTTCAAGTGTAGAGAATCTCATGAGATTTGCTGAATAAATTAACTGCCTTGCAAATGGTATAAGAAATGTCACATTTTATGAATCAGAGTTAACAAGATATAACAAATGGTATGGCACATATTTCACAGTTCATTATAAGAAAAGTCTATCTGAGTGTATTGCTAAGATTTATTATTAAATTTCAAAGCATCAGCAAAGAATCTCTTTCTAGAAAGTTTCAGTTATAATTTCTCAGTTTTGCTTCAAATATTTCTGTGTCAGAGATTTTTGTACAGATTAATGGATGCTGGAAAATATAAATAAATGAAAATTTTCCTTAAATGTGCTATTTTTAAATTTTCCCATGAATGTTTGATTATTTCCTTCTCAGTTGAAATATTTATTACATATTGTTTTGTATTTTTTTTGGTGGGGGGAGTCTGGTTGTGGGACTTGAACTCTGGGCCTGGGCACTGTCCCTCACCTCTTCAGTTCAAGGCTAGTGCTCTACCACTTGAGCCACAGCTTCACTGCCAGCTTTTTTCTTTTTGCTTAAGTGGTGCTGAGGAATTGAACCCAGGGCTTCATGCATGCAAGGCAAGCACTCTACCACTGAGCCACCTTCCCAGCCCTGTTTTGTATTTTAAATGGCAGTATCCACTGGTTGAGTTTTCCATTAGATATTACTATAAAAATGAGACACATTTATTGGAAATTTGCTTACATAAATTATATTTTCAGAGATATCTTATATACTTTATGTAAACTTATATTTGAATGACAATATATAGTCAACAAAAGTATTCTGCCATGTAATCACTACAGTAATTTTTCCTCTGTTCTGCTTTATTTAACTAAAAGAAATATGTGATAAACACAAAAATTGCATTATTTGGAAGTGGTTATTTCTTATATGGTAAGATTAACTTCTAATAGCTTTAATATTTAAGTGATAAAAAGTAGAAACAATATAATAAACATATAGGTCATTATAGAAATACTCCATTCATAGAAAAATTCCATAAAGGAAAATGGAATGCTTATTATGTCATTATTTTTTCCTACAAAATCAAAAATGTTTTAGAAAAGAAGGCAGTAGACAATGTATTCAATAATACAAATCAACCCCAAAGAAACTTAAAGAAATTTATGTTCAGCTATTTAATTTGCATTTTATTTCACCCTACACTGATCTTTTATGTCATATTCTACATTATATGAATTTTCTTATTCCTTTCTTCCAGAAGAGAAACTTTCCTTTTCTTAAATTTTATTTTCTTGTAAAGATGCTGTACAGAGGGATTAAAGTTACATGAATAAGGCAATGGGTATTTTTCTTGTCGAGCATTGTTACCCTTTCCCTTGCTGTTCTCCCACTATCCCTTCCCTATCTCACCTCCCCAACACCTCCCCCTCCAAAATTTGTAAAGTTCATTTACTGTCTTGTGTGTATTCTTGTTGTTATGGGTCATCTTGTGTCCTTGTTTCAGTGTTTTGTTATTCCCCTTCCCCACCCCAAATTTAACAAATGTAAATACAAGATGCAGGGTACCAAAATCAAGTACAGTAACAATAGAGGTTATAACCTAGGGGGGAAGAACATACAAAGGGAACAAAAAAAATCACATAGTACATTAAAAACAACAGCAACAAAGAAAGTTCTCTTGAAGCTATATTTTGTGGTTCATTTCACTTAGCATCATCTTATATGATCATACATAATGGATAATTTTATGAGGTGAGCAGAAAAGCTCAAAATCTATGTACAAGACAGACTTTCTTTAACATATTATCAAACATGCAAGTAAGAAAATGGCAAATTAAAGAAAGTATATTGATTTGTATTTGATCTACAGGTCTTAGCATGGGTAACTTTAGCTTTCAAAACATGATCTATTTCACCATAATATTTTTTAATATTTTTTATTGTGCAAATACTGTACAGAGGGGTTACAATTACATGAGCAAGGTAATGAGTACATTTCTTATAAAGCATTGTTGACTCCTCCATTGTTTTTCCCCTATCATACCTGTCCTCCCATCTCCATGACTACAATCCTCCCTCCCATCCCCCGCCAATGGAATTCTATGCCTCCATGAGAAAGAGTGATATTGCCCCATTTGTTAGGAAATGGAAAGACTTGGAAATTTTTATATTAAGTAAGACAGGCCCAAAGAAACATAGGTCCCATGGTTTTCCTTATTTTCAATAACTAGTATATGTCTGAGACAGCAGAAAAGGTCAGATAAGATGATGTTTGGCGAAATGAACCTCAAGATAAGGACACAAGTGATTTTTCTTTCTTGCTATTGTTTCTAACATATTTACAGGGTGATTTTTTTGTTGGTTTTTATGTCCCTCCCCCACGGTATCACCATAACATTTGCAAAACTCCTGGAGAATAGGTATTTATTGCGTAATATTTATAGGTAAAGCAAACACATCACTAATAAGCTGAGAGGTTAAAATAAACTCATTAAAACTGCAAGTTTAAAAATAAATCATTGCAATTTTTAACCATATAATCAGGAGATATATTGATGCAAGTTATCTGACCAAAATTGTCTGCATCATAGATAATGTTCCTAACAACAACAAAGAACATTTCCATCAAAATTACAAATCTCAGGCCTCCTCTGATGTTTATACCTTAGCTTCACACATCCTTATTGCTTTCCAAAAAGAGGTGGGTATAGTACCTTATTTAATGTTCTAAGAAATTTCCTTTATTTTTGGATTATCTTAAAAAATAAACATCTTCTGTAAATTCCTGTGGCCTACCTATCTTCTTTCCATGTTTTACATGCTTCAATTTAGTTCAACTAATGTCTGCTATATGCTTGTGGCCTTGTTTGCTTGAAAATTGTGACTACAATTTTGTTATTTTTTTTCTAAGAACTGATTCTTTGTTTTGTTCTTTTTTTTTGGTTTCTAATTCGTTTAATTCTGATTCAATTTTAATTATTTGTTTCCATCCACTGGATTGGAGTTTAGTTTGCTGCTAATTTTCAAGGAGGTTCAGATGTCTCATTAAATTGGTGGTTTCAGATCTCTCCAATTCCTTGATGTAGGAACTCAGAGCTATACACTTACCTCTGAGTACTGCCTTTGCTGTGTCCCAAAGGAGCTGGTAATTTGTGTGTCCATTTTTGTTGAACATCATGAACATTTGAATTTCCTTTTTCATTTCTTCCATTACCCACTGGTGATGCAATAGTGTGTTGTTCAGCCTCCATGTGTTACAGACTTTCTTTGGTGGCTTTTGGTGTTGAGTTTTAATTTTATTCCCTTGTGGTCTGAGAGAATGCAGGGCAAAACTTTAATGTTTCTGAATTTGGACAAGTTTGTTTTGTGACCTAAAATATGGTCTATTTTGGAAAATGTCCCATGTGCTGCTGAGAAAAATGAGTATTCTGATGCTGCTGGGTGAAATATTTGGTAAATATCTGTTAAATCTACTTGATCTATGCAGTTGTTTAGATCCGCTGTTTCTCTGTTGAGTTTTTTTTTAAGTTGATCTATCTAGTGGGGATAATGGTGTGTTAAAGTCCCCAACAATTAATGTCTTTGGATCTATGTGAGATGTTAGGGAAAGTAGTATCTCTTGGATAAATTTGGGTGCTTCATTGTTTGGTAAATAGATATTTAGAATTGTAATATCCTCCTGAAGGAGAGGTCCCTTAATTAGTATGTAGTGACCTTCTTTATCTCTTCTCACTAATTTTAATTTGAAGTCTATATTATCTGATATAGGATTGCAACTCCCGCCTGTTTATGTGGGCTGTTTGCTTGGTAGATTTTATTCCAGCCTTTCACTTTCAAATGTTGCTTGCTTTTATGGGCAAGGTGTGACTCTTGAAGGCAGCAGATAGAAGAATCTTGTTTTTTAATCCAACTAGACAGCTTATGTTTAGTTAGGTACATTAATGTTGAGAGTTAGGACTGAGAGGTGTTTGGTAGCTCCTGCCATGTTATCTAACTTCTTGGGGACTGTGACAACTGGGTTTTTCCTATGGTTCTTGGATTCTCAGTTTGGGTGTGGTTTCTTGGTCTTTATTGTGGTCTTGTCAGTTTTCCATGTATAGGACATCTTTATGTATCTTTTGTAGGGCTGGTTAGGTGGAGATATATGGTTTCAATTTTTCTTTGCTGTAGAAGGTTTTGTTAGACCTTAAATGACAGACCCTTCACAAATATTATCAGAAAAAGAAGAGAACACACCCAAATAAAAAAAATTCAGAGATGAGAATGTAAACATCACCATAGAAACAACCAAAATCCAGAACATTTTAAGAGAATACTTCTCAAGTCTTCACGCTAATAAGTTATAGAATCTGGAAGAAATTGACTATTTCCTAGCAAATATCGACATGTGGAAACTAAACCAAGATTAGTTAAACCAACTTAACAGACCCATTACAAACATTGAAATAGAAAAAGTAATAAGACACCTCCCATCTGAGAAAAGCCAAGGACAGGATGGTTTTACAGTGGAATTCTACAAGGTCTTCAAAGCAGAACTCACACCAATACTCCTCCCAATCTTCAATAAAATTGAAAGAGAAAGTTCACTTCTGAACTCATTCTATGAAGTCATCATAACCCTCATCCCAAAACCAGGCATGGACTCATCAAAGAAAGACAACTATAGACCCATTTCTTTGATGAACATTCATGCAAAACTTCTCAACAAAATTTTGGCCAATCAGCTTTGATAATTCATCCAAAAAATCATATACCACAATCAAACAGGATTAATTTCAAGGATGCAAAGTTGGTTCAATATATGAAAATTAATTGATATAATTAATCACATCAACAAGAGCAAGGATAAGAATCACATGGTTAGCTCAATAGATACAGAACAAGCATTTCACAAGATCCAATACACTTTTATGATGAAGGTTTTGCAATAATTAGGAATCGATGGAACATTTTTCATTACAATACAGGCTGTTTATGACAAACCTAAAGCCAACATTATACTTAATGGTGAAAAACTAAACCCATTTCCTCTAAACAGAGGAATGAGACAAGGATGTCCACTCTCTCTACTTCTCTTCAATTTAGTAATAGAATGCCTACTACAGCAATAAGACAAGCTCCAACCATAGAGGGGTTCCAAATAGGGAAAGATGAAGTAAAACTCTCCCTCTTTGCAGATGACATGATCTTGTATTTAAACAAACCCATGGCTGGGTGCGGGTGGCTCATGCCTGTAATCCTAGCGACTGCAGAAACTGAGAAATGAAGATCGTGGTTCAAAGACAACCCAGACAGGAACGTCTGTGAAACTGTTATCTCCAATAAACACTCAGAAAACTGTAAGTAGCACTGTAGCTCAAGTGGTAGAGTGTTGCCTTGAGCTGAAGAGTGTAGGGACAGCACTCAATCCCTGAGTTCAAGCCCCATGATCAAAATAAAAAAATCTCATGGACTCCACTCCCAAATTACTCGAGCTGATTCGAAACTTTGGCAAAGTAGCAGGGTAGGGTATAAAATTAACCCTTGAATAACGAACTTTACAACTTTTGCAGGATGGGGGGGAGGGGGGGTTCGGAAGTAATAGTAAAGGAAACAAAGAAACAAATGAGGAGGCAACAATGCTTGATAAGAAATGTACTCATTGCCTTGCTCATATAATTGTAATCCTCTGTATGGTATTTTCACAATAAAAGAAAAAGAAAGAAAAATATCAATAGCTTTTATGTATACCAACAATGAGAAGAGCACAGCTGAAATCAGGAAAGCAACTCCATTCATAATAGCTCCACAAAAAAACAAAATATCTAGGAATTAACTTAACTAAAGAAGTGAAAGACCTTTATGATAAAAATTTTAGAAATCTGAAAAAGAAAATCAAAACAGACCTTAGAAAGTGGAAAAACCTCTCATGTTCCTGGATTGGAAGGATCAACATTGTGAAAATGGCAATACTTCCCAAGGCTATCTACAAATTCAATGTGACACCTATCAATATTCCAACCTCATTCTTCAAGGACATAGAAAAGGCAATCCAAAAATTCATATGGAACTATAAAAGATCCCAAATAAGAAAAACTCTCCTTAACAGAAAGAAGAGGGCTGGGGAAATATTAATATGAAATTTCAAACTCTATTACAAAGTCATAGTAATCAAAACAGCTTGGTAATCACACAAGACAATGGAATAATAGTGAAAATTCACAGTTTTCAACCCACAGCCTTATAGCAACCTAATCTTCAATAAGGGAACTAAAAAAATACAATCAAAGAAAGCCCCTTCAGTAAAAGGTGCTGGCAAATCACCTATAGAAAACTAAAACTAGATTCTTATGTATTACCCTGTACCAGAATCAACTCCAAATGGATCAAAGATCTTGGAGTCAAAGCAGACACCCTTAAAACATTACAGGACTGAATAGTAGAAACCCTAGGTCTCCTTGCAACAGGCCGAAATTTTTTTAATAGAGACCCAGAAACACAACAAATCAAAGAAAGGTTGGACAAATGGGATTGCATGAAATTGCAGAGCTTCTGCATGGCAAAGGACAGAGATACCAAGATCAATAGAAAGCCCATGGATTGGGAGAAGATCTTCACTAGCCATACACGGACAAGGGTCTCATACCTAAAATATACCTGGAACTCAAAAAAATTAAATCCCCCAACAACAAATCCTTAAAGAAACAACTGCCCAATAAATAAGTGGGCTAAAGATTTAAAGAGAAACTTCTCTGAAGAGGAAATAAGAATTAAGGATACAGGTGGACCTGATGCAACAACGAGAAGTATAAGTTGTCATGTCCAAAACGAGCTTTACAACGTCGGTC
>NW_012267281.1:15661695-15668489 GCF_000151885.1 Dipodomys ordii | reverse complement strand
TATATATATATATATATATATATATATATATATATATATATATGAATTGTATGCCTCGATCAGGAAGAAAGACATCACCCTATTTGTTAGGAAATTGAAAGACTTGGAAAAAATTATATTAAGTTAAGTAAGACAGGCCTAAAGAAACATAGGTTTTATGGTTTCTCTTATTTGCATTAACTAGTATATGTCTGGGACAACAGAAAAGTTCAAAAGCTATGTACATATGACCACATAAGACGAAGTTCAGTGAAATGAACACCAAAATAGGGACACATGTGGTTGTTTTTCTTCCTTCCTATTGTTTCTAATGTATTTATAAGGTACTATGTCAATATTTTCCTGCTTTGTATGTTCCTCCTCACTGTGTTTGATGTCTGTATAATTTGGGGAGGGGAGGGGAAAAAACACAATATTTAAATAAGGATACATGTTGACCCATTATAACAATGAGATGTACAAGACACTATGTTGAAAAATGAACTTTACAATTTAGGCATGCAGGGGGCATGTAGTTGTGGAGTTGGGAGGGAAAGGATGGTAGGGGAAAAACAAAGGAGGAGGCAACAGTGCTTGTTAAGAAATGTACTCATTACTTTGCTCATATAACTGTAACCCCTTTGTACAGTATTTTCACAATAAAAAACTTATAAAAATAGAAATTGTGACTACAGTCATATGTTGTTGTTATCATACAAAGTACATTGGGATTTCAAAAATAGAATTGTTTATTTTGAATCAATGACATGAAAACCTCTTGTTCCCAGTCATTTAATGGACTATGCTAAAAGTAGACTTTTTTCATATATATATGTATTTTTTTTTTCTGGTCTTGGGGCCTGAACTCTGGGCCTGGGCGCTGTCCCTCAGCTCTTCAGCTCAAGGCTAGAGCTCTACCATTTGAGCCTCAGTCGCACTTCCGGCTTTTTTTTTCTGCTTATGTGGTGCTGAGGAATCGAAACCAGGGCCTCATGCATGCAAGGCAAGCACTCTACCACTGAGCCACCTTCTCAGACCCTCGATATATATTTTTATTGTAAAAATTCTATACAGATGGCTTACAATTACATGATAGGCTAATGAGTATATATCCTATCAAGTATTGTTACCTCTTCCTAAGTAGATTTTTAATTACTGTAGTAGTATTATCTGGATTAAGAGGAATTAGCCTAGAAACTATGAATTATCTCCTGTGTTAAAACCATATCTATTTCCTCCCTTCTTTTCTTTCCCTATCTCTGAATCACTTGTTTTTGTTTTTACTATGTATCAATATAATACTATGTATTTTTGTTTGTGTTGAAATAGGTAAAGCATGTTCCCTCTGACTCCAGTCACAGATTTTCAATTTCCTTTCCTCAAACCTCGACAGATTTTCTCTGAAAGGCATGTTTGGAATTGTATTATTTTATTCTGTCAAAAATTCAAAATATCACTGTTTTTAAAATACTTAATTTGAGAAACATGACTAACCCTAAATCTCCTGTTTTTGATTTGAATTTTAAACTCAGGGTCTCATGCTTGTCAGGTAGATAGTTGCTGTAACACTGAGTCATAACTCTAGCCTTATTCTCATTTCTTAATGCTATCACAGGATATATATGTGCTCGTTGAAACTTCATTCTTCTACAATAAATCATAACTCAAATAACAAAATGTTTAAGAATTAAAAAGTAATCCTGAAACTTGTTGGAACTGGTTTAAGAAGACTACAATATAGGAAGTGATGATTGGAGTAATCTGGTTGTGGTATTAACAAAATAAAGCTTTCCTGAATATCTAAATGATGATTATAAAAGTGTGGGGAAATGAATATCTTTCTACTGGAGAGCTAAGAACTGACCTTTTTGCTTTTCAATATTTTATTGGCCATAAAGGAATCACAGCAATTACATGGGAAACACTGGAGTTGAATGGGGAAACATGCTGAAGGAGTAAGAAAGTTAAAGGTATTCAGAGAGTGAAAGAGAGAGAGAAAGAGAGAGAGAGAAAACAAGAGAGGGGGGAGAATGATTTGCCATAGTAACAACAAATACAAGAAGTAAGGATGAGTCTAATAGATAAGGACATAGCATGGAAAATATAGCTGTCTTCTCTTCTGAAATGAAGGATGAGGAGAAGAAGATGGAAAATTATGCTAATGGATGGATTAAATTTTCTCAATAAAAAAGAAAAGTTAGTACAGTGAATTTTTATCATGGAAAGCAAAGAGAAAGTAAGAGGAATTCAATGATGAGAGAATAATGAATGGATTATGAAAGGCTGGGTAGTATCAAAAATCTACTTTAGACATGTGACCATACATTTTAATTGAGATATCTTGTGTACTTTCTTCACTGTCTGGCTCTAGAATGAGAGGAAGTAGAGACATATATTTAAGCAAAATTAGAATTTCCCAAGAGGTAAAGGAAAAAGTATGTGATTTGCAAATATGCAAAACAATGATTATCATGCTAAGGTCAAGACTGATTTAGATAAAGGTGCATATGTAGAAATTACGATTGAAATTAATGAAAACAGAGGCAAATGACTCTAAGGTCTTGTTCAGCCTAGAAATCTAACAATTATTGGATATCTAGTGCTCTGAAGGCCAGAGAAGAAAGATAATTAAATTGAAGTAATAGGAGTCATGGACTGCACAGAATAGGAAATGTGAATTAACATTATGAAAATCAGTGGCTAATGTTAGACTGAAGGCAAATTTATTGAAAGATAAGTAGTCAAGAAATGGAAAGCCCAAGTAATTTGGAAGACCAAAGTAAATGAATGTTGAAATTATATAGACTTATATTAAAGTAATAGAATAATGCTGAGTTAAGAAATAAAACATTTACTCAATGAATTCATTTGTCAAATGGGTCTATGCATCACTAGTGATCAGTCATAATGGCTGCTGTGGTATGTTTTTACATGAAATAAAGTTGAGCAGATTTGATGGTGAAAGAAAATATATAATTTCTTAGCTAATCATATGAAATGTGTGAATAGACCAGAGTTTTGAGAGCAAAAGTGTTTGGAACTAAGAGGTAAACCTGAGGACAAGTGGGATATTCCAAACTAATGCTCAGAATACAGATGATTTTACAGACAATTAATAATCAGGCTGAAAGGGCATAATACAAAGATATCTGTGGTTAAGAAATGAGATAGGTGAGATGGCAAGATGGAAGAGAACATTCTGTGAAGATGGTAACATTATATATGTTAACATGTATATGTTAACATATATAATGTTATATATAATGTCATATGGATAACTGTTATATTTGCCATTTTCCTGACTGATAAAATCTCAAATATAGGGAAAATGATAATGATCAGGTGATCTTGGAGATGAACAATTTGGTAAGGTATAAATATTGTGGTATTGGGACATATGCATTGCTAAAATTACTGTTAGTTCTAGAGCCCCTTAAAGATAAATGTTGGTAGACCAGAGTAGTGGCAATTAAATATAATCAGGGGATAGAACTCTTGCTAACATTTACTAATTAAGAGTAGAATATAGGTATTATGGTAGCTATGTTCAACTGAAGTTCAGAAATAGCACCTATGCAATCAGGCTTGATGATTTTTCAATAATATTCTTGATGTTAACTGGGGGTAACAATGTTTGATAGGAAATGGACTCATTACCTTGTTCTTGTAACTGTAACCCTCCTGTACAGTATCTTTACAATAAAAATATATATTTAAAATTTAAAAAAACAAAGAAGAGATAAAAACAGATAATAAAAACTGTTGTGTAATTTTTCTCTGATATAGTCAGAATTAAGGACTGTATGAGATTCAGTCTTGTGAATATAAACTATATATAAACATGATATTGTCATATGTATATATACACATTTCATGCATATAGGTGTGTATATGAAAATAACCATATATACATATGTGTGCATGTATGTATACTTGTATACATCTCTTTTTTATATGTGTGTTATATATACACATATATGCATATGTATGTTTTAATATATATATATTTGCATTCTCTCAAGAAAAATGGCTGTCTCATTGAATAACTAATGAAAGACAACATGACCTAATCAGAGAAATTCTATTAATAAAAATAAATAATCAACAGAGTGCCAGTGGCTCATGCCTGTAATCCTAACTACTCAGGAGGCTGAGAGCTGAGGATCGCGGTTCAAAGCCAGCCTGGGCAGGAAAGTCCATGAGATTCTTAGTCTAATAAACCGGAAGTCTAGAAAACCGGAAGTGGTGCTGTGGCTTAAGTGGTAGAGTGCTAGCCTTGAGCTGAAGAGCACAGCGACAGCACCCAAGCCCAGAGTTCAAGCCCCACAACAGACCAAAAAAAAGCAAACCCTCCAAAAACATAAATAAATAAATAACCGTGGAGACAAGAAAAAAATAAAACAAATGATCAGGATTCTGTGAGGAAAAGTATACATGAACACTACTGAGATGATATGCATCATTGTGTACAAAACCTGCATGTGTTTTCTAATTGATGAATTAGGAATGCAGAACAGAAGAAAACTATTAAAAATTATTCTTCAGTAGACTGTTGCTGAATCTTATCTGCTTAGCCATTTTTTGGAAGTATTCTGTCATATTGAGTTAAAAATTCATTCAAACTTTCCTTAAACTCATAAACAGTGAGTATAATCATTATGAGAAATTTGTATCTGTGTTCATGAAATAGGTAAATATATTCTGTTTGTGATATTTGCTTCTACTTTTCACAAGTCGCCTTTTTTGTGTTAACAGGATTCTTTTAAAATATTTATTAGAATGTGGATTCCTGTAAAATTCCAATGGTCAGAAATGTGCATAGTTTTATATAAGAAAAGGCATTTTCATATTTCACAGTAAGGTTATTATCTTTCTGCTCTCTGCTGATGGGATTGTTCCTATAAATTTTGAAGCCAGAGGTCTCTTTGGTAAACCAGTTAAGATAGGAAGAAAATGGTTTTGTTTATATTAAAGCTAAATAATGCAACTTGATTTCATATGTCTCAGTAAAACAAATTTTGGTGCAATCGAAGATTACAGAGATTCATAATAAAACAAGATTACAGATGTTCATAATAAAACAATTTCGTTAATTATATTTGCTATCCAGCAAACATCAAAAATTGATGATTTTGAAGTATTTGCATGTTTTTTATGGTCAGGTATTCAATTTAAAGTCGAGTACAACAGACAAAAATATTACAGGTTGAAGGTAACATTTTGTGCTTGCTGTGTCAGCTGCATAGACTAGAGCTTTTAATCTACAGTCCTGGTTCTAACCTTGAACTAAAAAAACAACAAAATGAAAAATGAAGCGTGGAATATATGCTGCCCACACAACATATACCTCAAGTGACTTGTACAATATACAGTTTGTTCTCTGTGCCCTTCTGCATGTTCTATTGTTTTCAGTTACTTTTTAGCTCTTGGTTTGCTTGCATTTTCATTTTTTCGAGTTACTTGCTATAGAATATATGTTATATATGTAGTCATTTTCTTTCTTTTTTATTGTGAAAATATTGTACAAAGGGGCTAAAATTATATGATCAAGGTAATGAGTACATTTCTTTTCAAACATGTTACTTCCTCCTTTGTTTCCCCTTCCCATCCCTTCCCATCTCCCCGCCCCCCCACCGACCCCGAGTGCGCCCCTCCTCCCCCCACCAGCGCACCCCCCTCCCTGCGCCAAAGTTGTAAACATTTTTTTTTTTATTGTATAGGTGATGTACAGAGGAGTTGCAATTGCGTGAATCGGGTAATGAGTACATTCATTTTGAATGCTGTTAACTCTTCCCTTATTTTCCTCACACCCCCCAAAATTGTATAGTTCATTCTCAACATAATATCTAATGAGTACACACATTTTTACTCTGGTTTAGTAAAAAGGCTCATATCTCCAATAACATGAAGTATTGGTTTGTATTTAAGGGTGTTTAAAAAGTATGTAATATCAAGAAATTTGCATTTTAATGTACTCATGTGTTTTATAGTGATATACAAATGAAACTAAGCCTGTAATAAATTCTTACCAAGGTTTCAATAGAAGCCCTTTAAAAGCATGCAAACATGGCTTTATATCCATACTAAGTTTATAAGTGTTTTTTGCTAAATTACTTATAAAATTACTTACAGTGACCTATGTCAAGGTTCTCTTTAATAAAACAGAGTTTATAAGTCCATGCTTATATATTAACTAAATATTAAATAATAAACACATATTACAAGTGACACATTTTGCTATACAATAGGTATTATTAAATTGCATCTACTTCATTAAAAAAGACAAAGTATTAAAGTGGGGCCAGATATTCTTAAGAAGACATGATTTGATTGACATAATATGTAGATTAAAATTTATATGCCAGATTCCTAACTCAGTTATATATGAATTGCTTTTTGTTTGAACTTAAATCTTTAAGAGATTAAAAAAAACTCATGGCAGAAATATACTTATGATTAGCATTTTGTTAAATGAGGATATTGTTCTTACAAAGCAAGAGAAATGATTTTCAATCATATGAAAAATGGAAAAAGTCATAAATATGTTTATAAAAACATTCAAAATTTTTCCGTGTTAACAATGAGTTTATGTATGCAATCTATTAGTGCATGAAATAGATATGTTATCTCTAAGGAAGTTTGAAGTCATATTGTAAAGAAAAGTTTATATATAATATATATTATATAAGTTTATATATAATATATTTATTTATATATACATTATATTACATATATTATATATAATATTATGCATTAATATATATATTTAATCCAGAAATGATTTAAGCAGACAGGAGAAGGCTCTATGCAAATAC
>NW_012267281.1:15592665-15661301 GCF_000151885.1 Dipodomys ordii | reverse complement strand
AAAAAGATATTTTATATATATATTTATGTATATATAATTATATATAATATGTATTATATATAAACTTGTAATATATTATGTATAATATATATATAAACTGTCTTTCCAATATGACTAATATATATATATATATATATGTTAAGTCAAACTCATTGAAGGTGTTATAAAATAATTACAAATCTTAAAAAAAGATGAAGTGAGTTTTTATTTTGGTGACTACAAAGCTAAAACAAGCATAAACACAATTTGTTAAAATTTTCTTAGCTTTAGGAGGTAAGGATACTAAGAGAATTATTTGGAAACACTCTTGGAATAAAGGACATTTAGGGGTTAAATATTCCAATTCAGTAAAACTTTAGTGGTGGCCACATTCAGTATACATTTTGCTTATGGTCATAGTTTAAGAAGAAAAAATTGGTGGACAAGATTTTTGAGCATGCTAAGTCATGAAACATATATTCCAGAGGTTAAAATAGAAATAAGAAACATATTCAAATTCAAATTTTATCATAGAATTACAGACTGGAGGATTTCTGGGCAAGCTCCACTTTCAATGTTTAGCTTTAACTGAACAAAAGGAAAGGGAACATTGAGCGTTAATTCCTATGGTAGTTTGTCTCTAAAGTTAGCTGCATTGCTTAGTGGCTACCATTTTCTGTTGCAACATTTTATAGCCACAGGAGTACATATTCTTTTTCTTGCTTTGTTATATTGTTTTTTTTTTTAATTTTGAAAATACTGTACAGAGGGGTTACAATTACATGGAAAAAATAATGAGTATATTTCTTATCAAGCATTGTAGCTTTGTTTCCCCTTCCTTCCTTTTCCAATCCACCCCCTCCAATCCTCCTCCTCCCCTCCCCCCCTCACCAAGGTTGTAAAGTTCGTTTTTCGACATAAGGACTTGTACATCTCATTGTTGCAATGGGTCCACCTGTATCCCTGTTTTAACGATTTGTTTTTTTCCCTTCCCCTCCACAAATTATATCAACATCAAATACCGTGAAACATGGGTTATACCGTGGGGGAGGGACATGCAAAGCAACAAAGAAATAATCTTATCAATATGTTAGAAATAATCTCATGAAAGAAAAAAAAACATTTGAATACATATCTTAGGGTTCATTTCCCCTGATTTACAAGTGATTTAGATCAATGGTAAGGGAAGGTGTTGTAATTATTTAATATTAATTTACCTTTTTGGTTGACCTGTTGGCATTTAATATGAACTAAGTTGAGAATATGGAATTGAATCCTTCAAATACTGAAGTTCCAGTTGAGAAAAATAGAAAATGGCAAAAGAAAAACTCACACACAGAGTGAAATGTCGTGTAATCTTAATGTCTATGAACCAAATAAAGCATTATTCAATTTTAGAAATGGTGGCATAGGAAAGTGTGGTTTGGTGTGTTCTGGGGAAGGTGGCATTTAAAAAGAGACTCAAATGAAATAAGATTTAAAAAATGTCATGTGATCCTGAAAGAGACATTTTAAGTAACAGAAATAGAATTCCATGCAATGGGAATATGCTTAGAATGGTACAAAAAATCTGAAGCTTAATACATATGGAGATACACAAGAGGAGAAAAAATCCAGGGTAGGAACTGGGAAAATTGTATGATCTTGGAGGAGAGGAGCTTGTTTGCACCCTGTGGAAGGACATACTGGCTCACTACAGTCCTCTCAGCTGCCTGGGCCATGAGCCTCAGCAAACATCAACTGCTCGCCTGTACTATTTGTTTAGATGGTGTTTTACATGTGCTTGTTCTAACCCTCTCTGCCCTTTCCTTTTACAGTATCTGTTATATCTCTAGTCGGTCACTCTGTCTTTTCTATTTCTCTATTTCATGTGTAAGGGATGGAAGTTTTGTAGAATGAGGATAAGTATCAATGCCAAGAATACTGTGACCCTTTCATTGCATATGTTATCAGAACCCACTGAACGTTTATCTTTAAATAATCCTTTCATCATAATTTGAAAGTCTAAAAAACGCCAAAGGAATAACATTCTAAGGATCAGGGCCTTAGTGTAAATATAGGAATATTCTCTGATTTTAACACAAGATTAAATTTGATTTACCTTGAGATAAGACTGTCCTGACTCTCTATCTTAGGGTTCGTGTGTTTGTGCATGGGTGCTAAGCTCTGCCTACCTGTTTCTTGCAACACTTTATTTTTACTTGCTTGGAGCTTCATAGCATGGACTTTGATTTTTAGAGAATGCAGCAAAATTATCTTAGGAGTGTGACAGCATACACTTCATTAGTGTCTTCATCATGATACAGAAGAAATTGTATTAGTGAACTGCTTAAAGTAAAATAACTAACTGTATACTGAAGTAAATAATAAGAGCTCATTATCTTATGAACCTGTCTCAATATTGCTTCAATACACATTCATCTGAAATCCTGTCCTAAGTAGGAGGAAAAAAGTGTCATATCCATTTTCTATTCAAGAGTAACCAAAGGACCAGGTCCTAGACCTGATACCAACGTATCTGGTCTAGAATATTTACCAAATACTAGTATGGGTATGTGTGAAAAGAAAATCTGGTTAGCATCTGTTTCATTATATCTATAATATACATGTACTGTGCAATAATCTGCACATGGAAATAAGCATCATACTGAGTTTCTGAAATTTATGTATAAATTATAAATTTATGGACAATATTTGTATTTTTCCCTTGAACATGCTTCCATGGGTATATTCATTTTTTATAAACATCAATTTCCACGTACATTTAGAGCATGTATTTTGAAAGAATGGCTCCCTTATTGCTACTTGAAATCATCTCACTTGTTGGTAAGATGTAAGCTATTTATCAAAGCGCATTTAACTCAAATTCCTCGTCTAGAAATACAAAAGCCAATATGTGTCAACAGGATTTCTGAAAGAGTCTGTTGTTGAGAAGAAATAAGAATATTTTAGGAGAATAATATGTTACTCGTTAAAAGAAAAACACACACACAGAGAAACATATACAAACAAATTGAGTTTGGAAACAAAGGTCCATGATCCATATTGCCTGTTTCAGCAAGCTTTCTTTCTAGTTGAAAATTTGAAATATTGATGTCATCTCAAACTTGCCAAATGTAATATCCTTATAGATTATCTTTGTGAATTCAAGAGATCAAAATCTGATATTTAATATATAATTTTATAGTTTTCGATTCCCTTACTTATAATTCTTTTTGCTATTTCTTCCTATGTAATCATTCATATTGTTTACTTATGTACTGAAAAATTATCTGCAACAAGATGTGCTCTTTTTTCCTTAATACTTCTAGAATTTTCCCATTGTACTATTGCAGAGGTCACTCTGAAGTCTTAATCAGGTTACTCCTGTATGTACTGCTTTTTATTTATATATTTCTTGTAACAAAAGTAATTAAATTTGTTGGCCTTAATGATCTGTGAAGAACTGATGTGTGAAAACATCTAAAATTTAAACAATGGAAATGTTATTGCTAACTGAATTAAAATAATAAGTAAACATTTATGCAACTCATAAAGTTTGCAATCAGAGTTTTTAACTAGGAATACAATATAATTGTTAGCCATAATGGAAGGATTACATAATTATTTGAGCTAAAATATATTCAATCTAGGTCTATGAGCATTTAAATTTCCTCATAATGCTTCAACTAGATTGGCAAAGCTTTTTAATACATTGTACTGTAATTACTTTTTCTATGAGGCTATGGCCTGATTTATTTAACACATCATATCCTTTATATTATTCTCCATTCCATTTTCTCCATCTACTTTTTGTTAATATACTTTCCTTTCTATACCCTATCACTAAAATTTCATTTTTATTTTTTCTTATTGTTTCTTCTTTTCTTATGCTCTTGCTTTCTTCCCTCTCTTCTTCATTTTTTAGTATTTGTTAAGTGAATAATATTTCTCATTTTTTTTCTGGTTGTGAGGCCTGAACTCTGGGCCTAGGCACTGTTCCTCAGCTCTTCAGCTCAAGGCTAGCACTCTGCCAGTAGAGCCACAATGCCACTTCTGGCTTTTTCTGCTTATGTGGTGCTGAGGAATAGAACTCAGGGCCTTGTACATGCAAGGCAAGCACTCACCACTGAGCCACCTTCCCAGCCCTCTCATTATTCTATGCTCATCTCATTCTGCCTCAGAAGCCCAAGTTTTGTTATGACTGAGTGAAGCAGTGAAGCAGTGAAGTATGGGGTTCTCTGAGGACTGTTAATATAAGATAAATATTTGATATTGATACTATTAAAATTAACAATAATGTTTTTGGAAAATATATAATATGTATAATTTAGATACATATTTAATAACAATGGATAATATAATTAGTAAATTTTGTGACAATGATTATATTTTGATTCCTAATGGTAATTTATTACATTAAAAATGGAAGCACATTACACTGTTCTAATATTCTTGTACATTCAATATCATACACGTGATACTAAATTCAGAATATTTACTCTATAAGGTTTTGATAATATTAAAAAAATCAAACAGATCCATTAATCCTTGAATTTTGTTAAAAAATGAAAATATTTATACATAATAAGCTGTCAAGTCACAGATTTCTCAAACAAAGTATTTCACCTATTTTAAACATGACTATTTCAAGTAATGGAAAGAATGACAATGTTACCTAACTTGTGAAAAATTACTAGTAGTCTAGAACCACTGATTATCCAGGCTTATCTTGAATTATTGAATTATATTGGGATATTCTAAAATAATTATTTTTTTTGTAAGGCTAGTACTTTACTAATTTGACATGCAACATCACTTCTCATTTCCTGATGGTTAATTGGAGATGAGAACCTGATGGCCTTTCCTGCCCAGGCTGGTTTTGAACTCTGATCATCAGATCTCAGTCTCCTGAGTAGCTAAGATGACAGCCTGTGGCCCTGGCACCTGGCTTCAAATACTTATTTTACTGAATTACAAAACACTCATTATAAAATGTCTTCTTAAAAATAGAGAAAAATTATATGAAAATATTATAACCAGATATGACTGTACTTAAGTTTAGCATGGTTTATTTGAAACACTTGTCTAATTAAAAAATTGAAACTTTTTTTAGGGATGCTTAATATAAGTAATTGTATAGTGGAAGAGAGATTTTAAAATTTTATTCACTTAAATGGTCTTAAACATTAAAATGAATCATACTTAGGTGAAATCAAAACAAATATTTATTTGTATTGGATGAGTTAATTTCTATTGTGTGTGTATATATATACATATATATTCTGTGTATATTCACAGAATTGAATTTCATTTATACCCATATATATGTATATATATGTATATGTATCTATTGAATATATATGTACATAGATAGATAGATAGATAGATAGATAGATAGATAGATAGATAATTGCGATCTTTTGTTGAACCATCCATCCATAGAGGGGCATCTGGGCTGATTTCACACCTTAAACATTGTGAATAGTGGTACAATGAATGGGTGTGGAGGTAGTTTTATTGTATTCTAGTTTGTAATCTTTATGATAATTCTTCAAGAGCAGAATTACTGGATTATAGGGTATTTCTATGTGTAGTTGTTTTGAAGAACATCCATACAGCAGACAGGTACTAGTGGTAATTTTTGCCCACATCCTGATAAACTTTTCTTATTGTTTGTATTCTTTTTTTAGGTATTTTATTTTCCATTTTATTATTTTTAGTTATAAAAGGAGTTACCATTTAACAAAACAGTTTATGAATACAATGAATCCTGATTAATGCTACCTCTTTCAACATTTTCATTGATACTTTCCTTACTCAACCCTTCTTCAATTTTGACTTTACCTTTACTAAATTCATCCTCTAATATACCATACTTCATTTAAAACCTTTGTCTGCATTTTTATACCATGCTATGCATTTCCTATAAGTTTTAAGCTATATCTATCTCCATATATAAGGGAAATGCAGTTTGTCCTCTGGGTCTCATTTTCTTCACTGGACATTTTTTCTCTAGGTCTAATTTCCATTTCTTTACAAATGGTAAAATATCATTCTCTGTAATGGATGAGTAAAATTCCATTGTTTATATCTACCACATTTTCTTGATGTATTCATCCATTGCGGGACATCTGGGCTCATTCCATACCTTGGTTATGGTGAATAGGACTGCAATGAACATGGTTTTGCTGGTAGCTTTGCTGTATTCTGGTGTGTAATCTTTTAGATAAATGCTCAAGAATGGAATTACTGGATCATATAGAAGCTCTATGTTTAATTTTTTGAGGAACCTTCATGCAGCTGTCCAGCATTGTAGAACAATTTTGCTTTCCAACCCACAGTGCACTCAAGTTCCCTTTTGGCATTCTTGAAGATGGTCATTCTAACTGGTAAGATAGAATCTCAATGCTGTTTTGATTTACATATCTTTTATATAGCCAGGGATTTTTAGCGTTGTACCATTTGCAAGGAAATGGAGGATCTAGAAAAACTCATGTTAAATCAGAGCCAAAGAGTCAAAGGATAAATTATTTTCTCATATGTGAAACTTTCAATATATATATATATACAAATGCATAAATAAATACATATGTTGAGGTGCTACTCAAGTGTCCACAATTATATTAAGTGAAATATGTTAGATTCATGAGAAAATCCAGTGGTTTAATTCCTTAGAAAGGCTAATTCACTTTCCAACAAAATAAACACACAGGAAACAGGTACTCAAAAGGGATGTGGAGATAAGGAGCAGAATGAAGTATGTGTGAGGGGGGGGAGACTCAGTCATAAAATAAAAGCACAACAAACACAATTAAGAAAATTGATGGAAGTGGTGGGATTGAGAAGGATGGGGGAGAATATTGACAGAGTGATATTGGTCATGATGCATGCATTCATTGCAATCATAAACTGTTTTGCTATAAAGCAACTGTTTTGTACAGTTATTTAAATAGAACAAAATATATTTTTCTGCTCTAAAATTGTGAATATTAAATTTTAAATACCTCCAAGCAAAGGATCAGACATAATGGAAAATGTGAAAAGGGCTGTTTTTATTTACAGCAATTCTGACACATGATGAATGTTTCACAAGACAAATATAGCCACATATAATATTCCAAGGTGATGACATAAGCATAATAAATCATGCTATAAATTTCCATTCTCCTGAAAGCATCTGAAATTTTATTATGAAGGAGAAGTCAGAGTACCTAATAGTTTATGAATTATATCTCATGTATACGGAGATGAATGTTTCATTTTACATTTCTGAAATGAGCACATTTATTTACTAATGTAAACTAAGCCTTATAATTACTAATAACAAATGAAACAATACTATAACTTTCTTTAACATTTATGTATGCCAATTTTGATTGCTTTAATATTTTCTCTGAAAGGATGGTTACCATTATGTGATTTGGGGGTAACCTGGGAAAATTCCAACAAATAAGTCTATTTTAAAATGGATTCACCAATTTGTAATTCAGATAGAATTCTTAATTAAAGCCTCCACCTTTTTATGGCATCATTAGCAAAGCACTTGAGCCTGACATATTCATACTATTATAATTATCAGCATGTTTATGGTTTATGTTATTGTTCTTTGTATATCTCCAGGGAGATGTCTAAAAGTCAAATAGGCATGGGGCTGATAATATCCAGACTGTTTTTATACAAGGTGATTTTTTAATGAAAGGTCATTACACAAAACTTTTATTGGCAAAACAGAACAATGTTGGGCCACATCCAGAAATTTAAAAAATAATCAAAGAAGCACTAGAATTACCATAATTTAGGGGGGAAAGGAAACAAAAGAACATTTCAGGGAGTTCATGAAACAAATTGGTGCAGTTTCAAACATATAGGGTTGAGAAGAACTTTATTATTTGAAATAAAAAGAATCATCTTGTACCTATAGAGATTTAATTGATGAGTATTTTTAGTAATTTGTGAAGAGTGAAGAAAAATATGGATGTTTTTATGTGAATTAAACATATATATGTAGAAAATACTATTACTTCAATATCTTTTACAGCATAAAAATGTCATTAATAGGTGTAATTTGATTGCAATATATATGTGTGTGTATAGACATGCATACATATATACAAACATACATACATAAAAGAAAAATCAACAAGAGCATAGCATATCTTTAACTCCAAGAATTTAGGCATTTGTGTGTCCTGCTGTATTAATATGTTTCTAAGAACAGAACTTGAACAAAGGCAAGAGTCAAAGACTAGCAAAAACTCTCAATGAAACTTATGAAAATGGAATACAAACAAAAGATAATGGTAATTTCTGTTATGAGAGTGTTATCTACTAGTAGAAACTTTGGAAGTAGAGATTTATCTAAAAATTAACTAAAGTAAAAACATCTAGAGCATGATTCAGAACTCCCTATTGAAAGTGTCAGGTCCTACATTTAATCCCCATTAAAAATAACAATAAAAATAATATTTTACTTCAAATAACTTCATTATTATCTCTGTCTTCCTTTCTAATCCTATTCCACAGAGTGCTGAAAGAAACTCAGAACACAAGATGAAATATTACTGCTTCTCAGTGACATACACAATAATGCAATTTCTTCTTAGTTTGAAAAATAATTCTGCTATCTGTAGTGCTTCAGAAACAACCTATGACTTAAAATATGCTAAATAGAACCAGGAGAATTTAAATGAGTATAGGACACTAAACATGATAACAGAATAAATATTACCTCAATCAGATTTATTTAGAATGCATTGGGGGATATGGAGGACATTGTGTCAGTAGAATGAATAAACTTATGAGCACTCATCAGGCAATTTAAAAAAAATCAGCTTTTAGCCATTTACCACAATAATAGAGGGGAAAGTACATTCTGTTAGTATTTTCTAATGCTGAAATGATAAAGACAAAATTAAGAATTGAAGCTCTGTATCAGAGCACAATGTTTTTTTCTGAATGATTGCCAGCGAAAATAAAGAATACACATTGAACTTCAGACAAAACACAATTAATATTTGCCCAAAGAATATACCAGCCTGTTGCCAACGGTTGAAACTAGCTACTCAAGAGCCTGAGATCTGAGGATTGAAAGAAACCAACAGTGGCAGTCAAATATAAGAAATTCTTTATATCTATATATACATATCAATATATATATATATATGTATAATTGTAAAACCCCTGTACAGAGGGGTTAAAGTTACATGAGTAGGGAAATGAGTACATTTCCTATCGAGCATTGCTACCTCCTCCTTTGTTTTTCCCCTCCCAACCCTTCCCTTCCCACCTCCCCAACTCCTCCCTCCCCCCCACAAGTTGTAAAGTTTTCTTTTTTTGTAATAAGTTTTTTATTGTGATAATACTGTATAAAAGGGTTACAGTTACATGAGCAATGTAATAAGTATATTTCTTATCAAGCATTGGTTAAACAGCAAGAAGCCAAAGTGGAGGTGTACTTCAATGGCAGAATGCCATCCTTGAGCAGCAAAAGCCAAGGAGTGTAGGAGGCCCTAAGTTCAAGTTCCAGGAATGGGACATTGAAAAAAAGAAAAAAAGAGAGAAAGAGAGAGACAGTATATACTGAACATGTTCTTGGATATTTGCACAAAAATGATACGCATTTTCAATTTTAAATTTTACCTGTTACATTATATTTTACATTGCGAAATATGGCATTCCTACTTGGAGGCTTCTAGAGGGATGCATACGTTTTAAATACAGGATTTTGTTTTGAAATCAAAGTGAAGTAAATATTCTGATCAGTGTTTATGAAAAGCCTTCAAAGATAAAATCTTCCCCTCTTCCAAAACAAGGAAAAATAAGAGAATTCAGACATTTTATATTCAAGTTAGGAAAGAAGACAGAAATCTTACCTGTGATGTACGTGGGTATCAAATGTAGTATAAACTAATACAGGACTATCATCCAGGGACAGAGAAATGACATGATGAGCTTTGTACATGTACATGATGATACTTTGATATGCAGTTTTAATAGTAAAATATTTTCAAGTTCCCAGGTTTTTTGTTTTTCCAGAGAACCATAGTTTCTTTTACATTTATAATGAAATCACATTTGTCACATTTCCAAATGCAAGGGCCCATGTACAAAAATGTTGCTATTAAGTAATGTATTTTCTCTCCATTGGATTTATTTTGTTTTGTTGTTGTTTGTCAGGAATGAACACACAGGTCTTTGTGAACGGAACTAGCACAGCTAGAGATTAATGCTAAACCTTCTTTTGTGTATTGTTTGTGCATCAATTGTGAAGAATAGAAACAAAATTTTCTTTACATGTATTTTGCATTTTGCTCCCCACCTCAGCCCCATTTCAGGTTACTTCACCACTAACAAGAACAATAATGCCAGAGGAAAGATAGCTGAAATGAGGCTGCATGATTGCTTTTCCAACTAAAATGAGCAGAAAATGAAAACACTTTAAATGAAGTGTCTCAAATAAACATTTAATTTGAGATAAGACAGCACAACTGCATATATACCACCATATCAAATATTGAAAGTACATTTATTGAAGAGTTGAAAGACTCATTTGTGGGAAAATAAATGTAATTCTAAAACTGAGCTGCTGAGAGTAAATATGTAAAACCACATTTAAGCAGCATGCAATTAACATGAATTTAGACTAGAAAGAAATGCTAGTCAAGATGAAATCAAGAGTTGAATTACATACTTGAACAAGACATCATTTTGTTTTTCTTCAAACATGAGCCTATTCCTTTATGCACGTTTCCTAATAACAGTAGATTTCAAACTAGATGGCTGTGCCCTTAGCTATTAGGAAAAGTAGAAACATTATTTTCTCAGTAATTTTTTACTTTTAATAAAACTACTCAATGCTTGTTTCTCCAAACATTTAAAGTGCTGTCCTTCTCAGGTATCTCCTTTTAATAACTGGCATGTTTATTGTTTGATCCTTCATGATATCTGGCATTCATATCTGCTTCTGTCCCTTCTTATTTTACATCCTTCTCACTTCACCTGACACAATGTTCATTTCCATTTGTACAATTTATTTTTGCTATGACTTTGGGGCTTTATAAATATTTGTATACCTTCTAAAAGCATAACATTAATAAGGAGATAGAACATCTTAAATTTTCATAAAGAGAATCATTAGAGTGCTTGTGATCATAAAGCATTTGATGAAGTCAGTTTTACTATTGGCTTTATTAGAGTTGATATAACATCACACATTTCTAGAAGCTTAAATGTCAACTAACTTAACTATGTAGATCTATGTAAACAGTAAATCTTCTTAACATGATTTCAGATCATGCATACTAAAACTGTACTAGAAGTTCATAACAAAGGGAAATATAAGTTGAATGATGAAGTAAAATCTTAAGAAATCTTAAGAGATTTATTGTTCTCTTAATCTTGTTTTTTTTTTCTATTTTGAGAAGGGCATCATCAAAGGAATCAGTCTTAGAATAGAAATGGAGCTGTCCTGTCTGAGTGCAGAGCCAAATGTCATTAGCAGAACAGAAATTCCAAATGCTTTGAATCTTCTGCCAAATGTTTTCTTGGCTAACCTGAATTATATTATTTTCTGCTGTTTCAGCATTGGGAGCATCAATTAAAGTCAAGTAAAATTGAATAAAAAATGACAAAATGGTTCCAGGTTTCTGATTTGATGTTGCGGAGAGGTATTGAATTAATTTTTGTTATTTCATGAATAAATTGCTCAGTCAGAATATGTTTTCCTTATCTCTTTCTTTATGTGTGTATTTTAAAGAAATATGATTATATGCCTGTCTTTTAATATTCATACTATATCATTTCAGCATTATGCAATATGGTATATGGTATACATTAAAGTGTCCTAATAGTAAAATATAAATTAAATAATAATTATGAAGATTAGGTCTAGAACTTATTCTGTTACTTAACTCAATGATTTATTCTTCATTCTACTGTTTTTAATTATCTCAATGTCAAGCGATAAATGTATAAACAAATCCAGTGGGTTAAAGAAGTTATTCTTATCTTTGTTATCATTAGACCATAGGTCTACTTCAATATAATTTTCTTTGCTTGATGAGTTGATTTTACCTAGATAATGTAATATATTAAAATAAACAAAATTTAATATGATTTAAATTTATTAGCATTGTCTTGGTATATTTAAAAACCTGTTAGAACATTCTTTCTCCAAGGACAAATGCTTAGTAATCTTTTTTTAGGTTCCCTCTCCAGACTGGTTTATATGTCCATGGGCTTGATTTTAAACAAGTTTTTACATAATCATATCTTTTTTTAAAGTTTATGTTTTCCTTGAAAGGCATCTTAACTCATAGGAAATCTCCTTAGTAACAAAACCAGTATTGTCTTCCACTAACAATGTTATGCTTAATGGAGAAAATCAACAGACTATCTTCACTACTATGCTGTCTGCTTGTGACGATTAAAAGACCATCTCTGTCAAGAATGCTCACAGCTGAGAGCACAAAATCAGACGTGGATAATACTTCAGGAACACTAGTCTAGAGCCCATGAACCCAGCCATCTTATTGTGGAGAAATATGATGATCACCTAACACTTTTCATGTTGAAATTAGTTGCTCTAGAGGGGAGCCCATGGCTCGTGCTACTCAGGAGGCTGAGACCTGAGGATTGCGTGAGGCTCCTCTCTCCAACTGATCAGCAACAACAAAAAATGGATGTGGAACTGTGGCTCAGGTGGAAGAGTGCTAGTCTTGAAGTGGAAGAGCACTAGTCTTGAAGTGCAGCAGCTCAGGAACAGAGCTGAGTCACTGAGTTAGGGGGAGAGAGAGACAGACAGACAGACAGATGACAGACAGACAGACGACAGACAGACAGACAGACAGACAGAGACAGAGAGAGCAAGAGAAAGAGAGAGCAAGAGAAAGAGACACAGAAGGGAAAAGAGAAATTAAAGTGGAAAATCTAGAGCTATGGAGAGTACAAAATGCACTTTATGTGTTCACTCTGTTTGTTAATGCTTGTTGTTTTTTTTATTTGTGCTTCTTAAAACATTTTGAACAAGAAAGCCAGCTGACATTCCACTGGATGTAAAGATGAATCATAAATACTTTAGAATGTGAGGTAGGACATAGGTGGCTGTTCTTGGATCCTTTCTAAAGCCAATATTACAGACAGCAGATGGCCATGATACAGCACACCATGATACATGCCCACCCCACCCACATTAATTTCTATAGACCTTTGTGATTCTGTTGGTACGCTCAGTAGCACTTGAGTTATCTTTGGCACTGTCACTTCTTCTAACTAGCAACAAGTTTTTCTACTTTGGGGAAAATAAATGACTAGGCAAAATCTGTTATCATAATCTAAAATGTGAAACAAGACGTTAATGTCAAAGTAAAATGTATTGTTCTGTGTTCTCAGTCCTTTGTGCCCCTTGTTGAATATAATTGACAAATGTGATTCAAGGCATCCACATGTCAGGAAAAACTTTGTTTCTTCTTCTTCTTTTATATATAGTAAAGGGCTGAGGTTAAAGATCTATAAGGTACTAGAGAAGACCCAATTCTTGAATACTTATTCATCTAAATATTATCTAAACTCACAAAAATATTTTCTTGATGTCATAATTTAGGCTTTGTAATTTTGAAAATTAAAATGCTATGAAGTTGCTACTATGATTACATCTGGGAAAAGATACTGCTACATGATATGCACTTGGCTTAACACACCAGCATTGCAAATCTATATAACAAAATGAATTACAGGCTCTAACCCAACACTCTTCAGTCTGGCAAACATTGATGCACCACACAACGTTATTTCACTCCAGGATTTGGTGTCATCCCAACAACAAAACTAGCAATTGCTTCCCCAGGAGCCTAGGAGAGCCTGCGACTTTCAGGCTGTTCATGTACAAACTGGAACAGAGGTAGACTTTCCTTCCAGTATGAATGTCAATACAGAGGTAACCAAAAATTGACCTCTGAATCTGAAAGTTAGGCATATACTAGCAGTAACTGGAACATAGATTAATTAGACTCAACTCAAAAGAAACCTCAAACCTTCTGTGAAGTTAACCTCAAAACAGAATGTACGAGAACTGAGAAGGTAGCCAGGGTGAAGGCATACCAACTGTGCTACACAGACATTTTGCATGCCCAAATAACATTTCTCTAATGATAAATTATTACTTCTTTAACTTTATTTTTGTTGAGATCATACCTTAAGAAATGTAGCAGTAAATATAGCCTATTTAATGCAATAGTCAATCATTTTATCTATCTTAAGTTAAATTTCCTGTGTAGACTCAATGAATTCTAATACACTGTGATAGTCAATGTTGATATTTCTAACTGTCTGCTTTCACTGGGAGGGTAAATTACAGACTATTGGTTTTACAGCTAAGTCTGAGACCTGCTAAACCTCTTATCTTTTGCAGCAGAAGACAGTGATAATAATATAACAAGTTTAAATTAGCCACATACTTGGGTGCTAAATCACTTGTATCTAAACCATTTGTTGAGCTCTGGCTTTAAAACATGTGTAGGATGCCAGCTCACTATCATTCCCAGGCCAGGCCTACATCTCTGCATAAAGCCATGATTGCCCTTTGTTCTGTATTAGGCCAGTAGACATGCAGCTGTTCTGTGTGATTCCACAGTTTTGTTCTACTCTTCAGTTTTCAATATAGTAAGAAGGCAGGCATTATGGCATAAACCTCTCATCTCAGCTTCCTGGGAGGTAGAGACTGAAGGTAGTTCTACATCAACCAAAGGCAAAAGGTACAATATCTCCCAAGAAGTAATAATAAAGAACCATGCATGGAGGGACAATTCTTTAACATCAGTTATATGGGAGATATCTTCAGGAAGATCTAGCCTCTCTAAAGGCCAGTATTATGCAAAATCATGAAAACCTGTGGAAAATACATCTAGTCTTAAGTGAGCTGGATGTGTGGCTGAAGTGGTAAGGTACCTGCCTAACAAACAAAGGTCCTGAGTTCATGTTTGTGTACTAAAACCAAAACAAAACAAAGAAACCTAATATGATTATTTACAACTTAAACTAGATTGTTCTAGTCTTTCATACAAAGGCTCCATCCATGAGACTTGCTTTCACTTGCAATATAAGTGAAGAATTTTATAGCTAAATATCCCCTGCAGTTCCATGCATTCTGGGTTTCTGATTTCTAGTCTCCCTTACTCTCGTATGAGTGTGTGTGTGTCTGTGTGTGTCTGTGTGTGTGTGTGTGTCTCTGTGTGTGTGTGTGTCTGTGTCTGTTGACTTGGAGAGTTTTTCATGATAGCATTTATGGTCTAGTGTTCAAATTATTTCCAGAATTATTGTTTGCGAACCTCTATGGATGATATAGAATTTTCCAACACTCCAAACACATGCCTTCTCTCCCATCCTAATCTGCTTACCACATAAAGAGTTGGAAACATGAGCAAAAGTGTACAAAAGGGGAAATTCTGATTTTTATGTTGTCTTATCTGTTGAATTCCATCTTTCCTCCTCTACTCTGTTTCATTGAGCATCAAGTTTAAGAAAGATGACAAAAACAAAACAGAAAAGTAGTTCAAAGTGTTAATAGAAAAGAGCACTGGTGACTCACACTTTTAATCCTAGCTACTCAGAAGGCTGAGACCTGAGGATCATGGCTCAAAGTCAGCCTGGACAAGAAAGTCCATAGACACTTCTCTCCAATTATTCACTCCCAAACTGGAAATGGAGCTGTGGCTCAAGTGGTAAAGTGTTAGCCTTGAGCCAGAGAGACTCAAGAACAG
The DNA here is from genome assembly GCF_000151885.1 of Dipodomys ordii. NCBI lineage: Eukaryota > Metazoa > Chordata > Mammalia > Rodentia > Heteromyidae > Dipodomys > Dipodomys ordii. The sequence goes on along the minus strand of NW_012267281.1, from coordinate 15,645,585 downwards.
TGCCCAGGCCCTGAGCTCAAGCCCCAGGACTGACAAAAAATTAGCAAAGTAGTGAAGCAGAATACCATTTTGGTCATTTTTACCTCTGCCTGTTAACTGACTGAAAAAAAATATTTTCTTTTTAACAACTATACTGCTTTGTCACACTGATGAAATTTATAATGAATAAGTAGAAAAACCAGGAGCTTCATACAGCAAAATTTACTACTCATTCTTAAACAAGTCCCTTCAAATGTTCAAATGTTCTTTGTTGGTTAATCAAGACCCACCCGCAAGGCATGATTCAAGAACTAAGGCTTCTGACTTTTTATATCACTGACACTAATGCATGGGCCTCAATGATTCCAAGGGAACTACATCACATCAGTTTACAGTGGGAACTATATCACACTACCTTTGAATTCAATCATCATCCAGAACTGGTCCATAGGTATGCAAAGCAATATCAATTACCTACCATCCAATGTATATAAGGGCATTGTCTTGTATCCAACACCGTATATAAGGGCATTGTCTTGTATCTGAGCTTTTAGTTCTGATTGGTTTTATTTTTATTTAATTTGCTTTTGTGGTTTTCCTCTTTAGGGGCTTACTAAGATCACTATTAATTACATATCTGTTGGACTTGATTTTACAGATTCTGCTTCCATAGATTCAGCAGACCACAGATGAAAATAATTTACAGCATTCTATGTGTATCCTGGATAGTTATCTTTCTTATCCTTCCATAAACAGCACATCAATCATTGAATAGCATTTACTTTGCATTGCATATTATGTGTAATGTGTAGATGCTTTAAAGTTCAATGTAAGATGTGTGTTGGTTACAATGCCTCACCAATGATGTTCTTGAGAACAAGCAAATCTTTATATTTGGTGTAATCCGTAATCCAATCTTGAGATATGAATATTTTTTAAGGAAGAGGTCAATTTGTTAAAGCAAATAACATTTCAGTTACATGCAGTGACTCTCCTCCTGTTCATCAACCTAGTTTCCAAGTTGCCAGAATCAAACTGGTTTAGCTTGATTCATATACCAATTCTTTTTATTCATCACCCATGCCAGAAATATGATCAAGCATTGTCAATGTCCCTATGATGAACCCACACTGTGAAAAGTTGGAAATTTTCCATTGTGGAATATATGACCACAAATTCCTCTTTGTCAATTCACTCAAAATTCCAATATTCTCTCCACTATGCCAATGAAAGTATCATTGACTAAATGTGCAAGTGAATGATGTAACTCTGAATTTAAGAGTGAAGAATTTGCAAGAGAACTATAGCTCTCTAGTTGATGAAACTATTTCCCAGGATTTCTTACAGCCATAGCTAAAATATTGGGGAAAGTATTGAACACTCTTAAATAGACCTGACAGTCTAAATTGGACTTGTTTATATTCCTTGTGGAATTAAAGGATAAATGAAGGAATCAAAGTGTTGAGGATGTTGAAAGAATGATAGGATTAGAAAGAAATCATAGGACTCTGAGAACATAGAGAAAAGAAATTACTCTAAAAGACACCAAGAAAACTATCAAAATTATTATTCTAATATATGCTATGTTCTTAGGACATTTAAAGTCCAATCATAATTATAAGCAAAACTACTTATCTTCTTTTTCACTTATTGTTTATATTTATTCTCTTCTATTTTTTCTACTTCCCATAAAAATACTTTGTGTATTGATAGAGTTTTTTACATTGTGGGCAATTTTTGTCTAAGAGCTATATTTCAGTCATTAAAAGAACAATTAAATGATTGTTGTAATCCTATTTTCTTTCTTCAAAAAAATTAGAACCATAGTTCAGCATAAATATTATCAGTCTATCCATCCACTTTCCTCTATAATTTATTATCCTTTGTGGATCTTACCATTAACATGCCATAAAATAGCATTCACTATGTATAGAATCATTCGATAAATTATTGTGCAATGATGTAAAGGAACTTTGTTTTAAGAAACCATTAACCATATGGAAATAGTTCTGTAGATATTCTAGGAAAAAATGAGTAATATATTATCCAGTAAAGTATATAATATATATAATAATTTGTTAGCTATTTTATTTATATTCATAGAATATTCTTCAAATAATTATGTCCTGTCTATAAAATTCTGAAGGCAAATAGAATTACACATAAGATCTCAAAGTTATTATATGTCTAGGATAGTAGTAAAAGAATCACAATAGCTCAATAGTTATGTACATATGACCATATCATATGATGCTAAGCAAAATGAACTAGAGGCTTTTCTTTTTCTTGTTAATGTACTGTACAAAGTTGATTTTTCTTTTTATTTCATTTTTTTCCTTTGGTTTATTCCCAGTTGTTACTGTATTTGATTTTGGTACCCTGTGTATTGTATATATATTTATCTGAATTGGGGAAGGGAAAGGGATCGACAAAATGGTGAGACAAAGGACAGATGGCAAACCAATGCAACAACGATACTCACAAGACAACATGTTGGAAATGAACTTTAAACCTTGGGGTTGGCATTGAGTGGGAAAAAAAAGTAGGAGAAAAATGAGGGGGAATTAGCAATGTTTTACAAGAAATGTACTTATTACCTTATTTATGTAAATGCAACCCCGCTGTATATCACCTTGACAATGAAATTAAATTAAAACAAGAAAAAAATTGCAAAGTACATTTAAATAACCTGTCTCCTAAATGACTTTTGACTTTTCTTCTTTCTTTATGAATGTGGATATGTATGCATATGCATATATATATGTGTGTGTGTGTGTGTGTTTACATATATATTGTTTTGTGTATCCATATATGTACACATGTGTTTGTGTATAAACTTACATGTGAACATGCATATATGCATGTATTTGTATACATGTAAGCACACATGTGGTGCAAATATATGCACATATATGTATATGCATACATCAATTAATTTTCATATTTCCAATTTGTTTTGCCATCAGTATTCTAAATATTTGAAATTTTTAAATCTATTCAATATTACTTTGAGAAATATACAGCATGCTATTGCTACACATAAGTATTTCAATATAAATAAAAATAAGTACCTTAGTAAATTAATATAGTCATTATATGTTCATGATGAAGGTTTCAGTAGCTTACATTCACTTTCAGAACTATTTGCATTAATGTTAATAATTAATTCAATCATTAATCAAACATGTACCCTGAATTATACTAAAACACAATTCTTTAGAGACACAAAATATTTTATCTATAGACTCTGAAACTTTTATCAATCCTTCCAGAAAAGCAAATATTTTAGAATGTATATATATAATAAAAATAAAAACCTATCTATCTATCTATCTATCTATCTATCTATCTCTATCTATCTATCTATGTCTTATTTCACTTAGTGAGAACTTTGAATTCTCACCTATCACTCTATAACTTGGGAGTAGAGGCTGTGTCCTGTGTTTAAACACTGGTGATTTATCTGGTCTGGCACTCTCTGCTCTAAAAAGATAATATGAAGATCATCCACAACCTCTGTGCTTAAGAAGAGAACATGGTTTAGAGTTTACTAAAAGGGTAGAGGTTTATCTTAAGCAAGACTATACTAAATGCTTGTGACATTTATCCTCTCAAGCCAGATGGAAGTGGGATGGAACTTGGGTCTTTATTTTTCTTTTATGTATTATTCAGAAGCTAATTCTTTGTTTAAATGCTAAAACCAACAACAGTTCTCAGTATTTCTGTCATGAGGTATTTACACAAATACCTCAATGGAAAAAAAGACACATTTTAAGCCAATGATACCAGCATATTATTTGTTAGCCAGTAATTTTGGTAGTGATACTACTCAGAAGGAGAAAATGAATACATAATATTCACAGGGAAAGTATCATTTATTTTCATGGAACATTAATATTTTACTTGAACCTGCTGATTAAGTTTCTACTTTTTCTAATCATTTTGGAGAGAAAATTGCCTTTAATGTCTGAGTATTTTGAAACAGCCCTGCAATGAAGTAATTTTAACTATATACACAAAGGAAATAATGTGACATCTGAGTTTTGATTTGACATATTAACAGCAATATGGCATATAAAAGTGTTTTCTTTAACAATGCACTTTTTTACCACAATGACTTAGATCATGCAAAATATTCAAATTATTGTTGCTATAATATTTAGACTTGAAAGATCTATTGCAATTACCTGGGCATCAATGGCAGCTTAAGACTGTTATCCTAGCTCCTTAGGAAGCAGAAAACTAGAGAATCATGGTTTGAGGCCAGAATGAGCAAAACAGTTCAGGAAATACCTCCTGAACACATTGCGGCATTCAGCACTACATGACTACCATTCTAACCTCCAAGGGAGGCTAAGACTAAAAGGCTATGATAAGGCTAAGATTTTGGACATAGATGGGTACAAATTTACATTTTGCTTTCATAGAAATGAGGCTGTGCACACTTGCCCACAGTTGTGAACCCAGAGACAATGGAAAGCCTAAAATTAAGTGGATCATGGTTTGAGCATATGCCTGAATGGGAAGTAACACCGTGTCCTGAAAAATGTACCTATCAAAATACAAGGCTGGAGATATGGGTGTATCCTAGCAAACACAGACCTGAGGTTAAAATGCAAGTAATCCACCTTGAAACAACAGCAAAAACAAAACAGACAAACAAAACATTGAACAAAATAACACTGCTCCAAAGTCTGCTTTTCAAAGTTAAAAACATATAAATTCCTTAATATGTTTATGGAGGCATGATATATTCACTTTAGAGGAGAGAAGGCGTAAAATATTTTCTAGAGAATACACATCAAGTTGCAAAGTTAAGATTGAAACTCAAGAAATTTGTGTTCAAAGACCACTATTACTAACACTATCCAATGGTTAAATATCCATATAAAAGAAAACATCTTCAGGGCTGGAGAAAACTATCATTAATTCATTGGCCTTCTGTGGAAAACAAATGCCACCAGATATCTAAGAAACCCTTTTAATGCCAAAGCAAATTGATCTCTTGAACATAGGTTAAATTCTGAGCATTTCAATCTGTCACATTGAGTCTTTTGTAATATAAGGAATGAGAAAAAACAATCATTGTAATAGAATAAGCTTAGGTCTACAAATGCTTAAATATGCATTTAGGGGAAAATCTGAAAGATACACTACACCAAAATGATCTAGTTGACTTCATTGAAGAAGGTTCATGAAAAAATTGATATATTTTCTACTGGTTCTCTGATTATTGGCTTCTCAGCACAATAGAGTACATGGTTGATAAAGGCTTTCTCCACTGAAGAAATCACTAAAATATTGGCACATTTTAAGAAGAATTCAATGAAAAACTCTTAAGTGGAATTTGCTAAATGCAATATTAGGACTTTTGATATTTCACTCAGCCTATTTTGGTCATTAATGGTACATGGAAATGGCATTGCATAGTGTGCTTTTAGGTTCATGATAAACCTAGACACAGAAAATGTCCACTTTATAAAAAGCATCTATTTAACTCATCCCATCCTCCCATATATCAGCTATCCAGCCAATATATGTTCTCTGTTTCTTCATTTCTTCTAACAGTCTCAGCCTTACACAATAAAACATAAAATATTGAACTGCTTATGAGATATCTGTATACAAAATATATCATAAATACTAGTAGAAATGCTGTTACATTTTCAAATAGAATGGCAAAAAATAAGACATCAGCAAGTTGAAGTATTCTTCTCTTTTGAAATTGTGCATAAATTGAGCAATAAAATACCACACTCAGCAGATAACATTCCAACAGTCATTTCCATGATCTCAACTAGATTGTTTTTAGTTGAGGCTAGACTGGAAGGTAGTTTAAAGAAAGTCACATAGGATTGTGTTACACTGTTCATATCAACAGCTGTCAAAAAATGTCATACCAAAGGAATCTGATAGGAGTCTGAAAATTATATGATTGTATATTTCTGGTGAGTTCCTCTAGCCTGTGACACAATACAGTTTTGCATTCCCTGATTGTGAACCAAATGCCATCTTCTTTTCTTTCAACATGCAACTACTTTACATGAGTTGGAAAAAGTAAATGAATACCAAAGATGGAGAAAATCTGAATCTTATCTCATAGTATAGTGTAGATTTTAGAGATGGAGATCCCTTTGTGAGAAAACTGAATTAAATGTATCAACAATTACTCAAGATGAACAATTCCATTGGGAGATTCTTTTTTTTTTTCTGTTAGTAGTATCATACCTTTAGAATTTATTTTTGTTATTTGATAGTACAGGGGTTTTAATAAAATCTTTTTAAATTGTTGTATTTCCTCTTTCCAAATTCAGATGTTATAATTAAAGTATGTTATTTGCCTTGCTTTATTTATTTAAATAACTAAGTGCAGACTGAAATTGAAAGACATTTTATTCTTCCCGGAACCTCATCTATTTTGGAATTTTTGACCAGGGCCTCACATCTCTTAGACATGAGTATTCCCACTTCCACCCTTATTTTGCTTTTATTTATTTATTTATTTTCCAGGTCAAATCTCAGGTTTCTTCCCTGAAGACAGCCTTTGTCTTTCACTGTCGTTCCTGGCCTATTGATTGGCCTGTAGTCTCACTAATTGTGTGCCAAAGCTTCCCTTAAACTGTAAGCCTCCTGATTGCTTTCCCCAAGTATCTGGGATTATAGGTGTGAAATGCTCTGTCTAATCAGCAAGTGAAATTTTAAAATGGACTTTCCTCAACTGTCTCATGACATCTTTCATTGATATGATGAATTGCATATTAGTTTAATTACTATTACTTTTTAGTCAATCTGTTCTTTCATGGAATACATTTTGGAATGATTGATTTAGTTGTTTAGGAGATGAAAATCATGGATGTGACCAGAATTTTTTTAACTGATCTTTATTTCAAAAATACTTTCTGAATGCAAAGTTTGGTCCTGTTTCACATTAGAGGAAAAATATCATATAGTATCTTCAAATCCAATCTCTCACATAGTTACTTTGTGTACTCAGGATGTGTTTTAAATATATGTTGAAATTTGTGACTTTCTTGACTATGGCCTTTATTTTTCAGTATTTTAATTTATGTTTAATATTTGTTTTCTAGCTAACATTCTTCAGAAGCATCTATTTTACTTTGTAAATGTTTTAAATATATAATACTATTCAGCAACAAACGTACTTTTTTTTTGCCAAAACACCAATTTTGATAACTTCTTACCAATTTGTCAATTTTTAAAACTCCTTTAACAAAGCTTATGTGCTTGATATATATTTTATTATGGCTTTACTATGAAGAAAGCAGTAGGAATTAAATGTATTGTAACTAACAATACTCGGATTTGTATGTTCCAACTCTTATCTCAGATTTTATTTAGCTATGAAGTGTGATTGCAATACTTGATTCTATTCATAATTTTTCAAGAATTTCAATAGAATTTGTTAGAATCTTCCTTACTCCAAATTTACAACATGTCAACTCAACAAAGTCTGAAATCCAGACCCCCTTTCCTTTAGGCAATTCTATATTGAGCTTTAAATACCTTATTTCAAGACTCCCTGTTCCCTTATTAAAGTTCAGTTAAATGATATTTGTCTTTTTTTCATTCATTTTTATATGCCATATTCATGTGACATAAATAATTCACATGAGCATAATACCTATAAATAAAATTTATATTCAATTTCTGATTTTATACTTTTTATTTTCAGGATTTATTCTTTTATGAAGATATTTTGAATTTATTAAAGATACATATTGTCCATCAATCACTTAGTAATTATTAATAGTGAATATTATTTTCCTTATAATATTAATTTTGAAAGTCATTTGAGGCTTAGATCCACGTTGATTTTTTTTAAGAACCAAATTATATGAGATAGCTTTGCTGAGTCTGCTGATCTCCTCTCCGCTACTAACTAAATCTATTAACTACAGATTTTAATCAAGAATTTTCAGATCACAGATTTAAAAAAAATTGCACTCAGTACTTGCTCCAATGATTTCCAAGAAGTATATTCCACATTTTCATTTCCAATGGTTCCCTGTGGATCTAAGTAGTCAGAATTTGAAAGCAAAAATAATTAAGTCAAATCAGGTAAAAAAAGAAAGTGTATTCAATAATTGTATGTTGTCTCCATCATCTCTGCTCTCTGCTCTCTGCATTCCAGATAACTTTTAACCATCCCAGCACCTAGTGATCCATTTGGTCAGATTTTGCAGGATAGTGTTAAACTATGTAATTAGCAACTCTCACAATACAGAACCTCTTTTAAGCTGGGAAATAACTTTGATCAAATACTCTAGAATCCCCAAGTTACTCATGAGTATTCAGTTCCAAACTATAAGGATGCTGTCTAATAATGAACAGTGGCTTTAATTAGGCTGTTTTCGGTTAATAATGTGACAAAAAGATGTCTTCAAATTTGAAGAGTATGTACATTTCTCCTCTCCTTGTCAAACTTGGATCCAAGGAAGGGAACAAAGCCCATTTACTCTGTAATACAAATGACTTTTTTCACATGTCCCTGTTCACCTATACCCATATAAAATTAAACTAAAGGTATGGACAATATTTTATTGCATATTAGAAAAACAAACATGAAAGTGAAATCTGTTACTGAAATTTCCAGTTAATATTTGACATATGATTTCACAAATTGTGATTCACACGGAGAGCTGAAACAAATTCTATAATCCTTTGCTATGAAGTTCTGACATTAGTACAGCATAGTCACATGACTTCCCATGCTGCTATGATTGGCACCTGCTAATCTGGCGGGATTAATTCATAGTTAGCTAGCAGGTTACAGATATTGATAAGCATATGTTGTAGCATATGTCTACATTTCTGTAACCTACCTCTACAAAGCTTATTGGAAAATCAGACAGACTGAAAGTATTCTAAGAAATATTTTAATAGTGCTATAAGAGGTGTTTCTCAGTGTTTACATAGTGTCTGAATATAGAAATGTCTGAAAGAAAGTTATTATTTTTGCTACAGCTACTTGATGTGTTGGCCTTTTAAAGCCAATTGCCATGTTTTCACATTGGAAAAGTTACTATTAGCCGGGCACTGGTGGCTCATGCCTGTAATCCTACCTACTGAAGAGGTTGAGATCTGAGGAGCATGGTTCAAAGCCAGCTTGGGCAGGAAAGTCCATGACACTCTGACCTCCAATAAATCACCAGAAAACCAGAAGTGGTGCCACAGCTGAAGTATAGACCACTAGCCTTGAGCTGAAGAGCTGAGGGACAGTGCCTCGGCCCACAGTTCAAGCCCCACAACCAATAACAACAACAAAAAAGATACAATTTTTTTTTCTGTGACTAATAGGTGTAGATAATGTTCAAGGAGTAGAAAAAGCTATCCTTATTATATTTTATATAATAAACATTTAGTAAATTTACACCTCTTCCTTTGTGTTTTGATACTATGAAATAAGTTAAAACTATTTTAACAAGCCCTAAAAATTGTAGGATCTAAAGATGAATGAGATGAATGTTAATTGTCTCATATTAGAGACAACTATAGTAAATAAAATATAGTATAACTTTATCCTTGTGAATTTTAATTGCTACTGCTATTGTATATACATATAGATGTATATATTTTTTCTAGCACTCTTAGACTCTTGGATCTGTTCTGAATCAGATTGTATCATATAGTAACTGCTTTACAGACTGTAATCACATATTCTTCTATTTCACCAAACTTGTTAAAATAAATGGGAATATTTGAATTCTCCCAATAAGTCCTAAATATAGATTTATTCACATATCTGATGTCTGCATGTACATATATGTACATATGTATCCAGGTACATATGTCACAATTATCTTGACATTAATTACTCCCATTTTATTTTCCAAAATGTACCCCAAATTCTTTCAATGTTTTATTCAATACACTCCTTATAACCTTCTCATTTTTTTAGTATATTAGAGCAGTTTGAGTTCTTTGTCCATACTTTCTTTCCTCAGCTTCCTTTGTTTTGTTCGTATCTCAATGGCTTTTTTCAACTCCACTGATTTCCCTTTAGATGAAAATGAAGAAGGCTAAAACCACTCAGAATCTGTATGTGACTGTAGGTGGTTTTCTGGAAGAAAATACCTGTGCAGATTGATCTAGTTGGGCATATGACTAATAGATATGATTGAGTTTCCCTGATTAATTTCCCAAGAATAACGTCTTCATTGTTTTTCTGTGAGTAAGAATGGAGTTGTCTAATCCTCTTAGGTGGAGCCTATTACAAAAAAGCGGGTTCCTCTGAGTTTCAATAAGTAAATTTCCACTTCTTTCCACTTCCTGATTCTATTACTGCCCTTAGCTGTATTTAGTGCATGCAGTAGTATTTCTATTCTTCAAAATCTCTAGAAAATAAACTTGCCATGGCAGTGTACAAATGGGAAACATTTGGTCCTCGATATGTACACATTTTGAAGATGAAAAGGATCAGAAATGCATACATCAAGATAGGTTATTCCTAGACCTTTCTTCTTCTTTTGTACATTTTTATTGCAAAAATACTGTACAGAGGGGTTACAGTTACATGAGCAAGGTAATGAGTACATTTCTGATCGAGCATTGCTGTCTCCTCCTTTGTTTTTCCCCTACCATCCCTTCCCTCCCACCTCCACTTCTCTGCCAGCTGAAATCTCATAATGCTCATCTGAGAAATGAATTAGCATTTGTTAATTTATCACAGCTTTCTGTCATTTTGTTTACTTGCCTTTTCCCTCTGCCTTTTTGACCTTTTGAATTTTTTTTTCATATTTACCTTTATATTATTGGAATTTTGTGAAGAATCAGACTAAAAATGCACGTTTATCTGCAGTACTAGCTGTTTGTTTCAAATGTAATCAGAATTTTAAAACCAAACCCCAAATAAAACAATGAATATATGATAGATAATATTAAGTTGTGTCTCAGTCAGCTGTGACTCCTGTAGCATAATAATATGAACTGAATGGCTTACACAACAGAAATTCATTCTTTATAGTTTGGGGTTCTCAGAAATCTAAGGACTATTGATTCTACTTGAGAGATGAATCTCTTCCAGGAATGCAGTCATCTAGTTTTACCTTTCTATGTTGTTGAGAGAAAGGCAAAGAATATTCTCTTCTCTTTTTCTGAAAATGTTGTTGACACTAGCATGGAACTCCATCCTCATGACCTTATCTAAGACTAATGACCTCCAAAGGGTCTTCACACTGATCTCTGAGGTCACAGCATATGAATGTGAGGGCACAGCAAGTTAGTGGAGTAAGTGAAAAGTTAAGTTTTAAAATTTTAACTAATAAATTAATGTGAAATATTAATAAGCATGTGCATACTAAGCAAATGATCTTGTCCTCCCAAACATGGTTGTGAATAGGTATGTTTTTCTTTAGTCATGAGAAAAGATGCAAATAACAATGTAGCATGAAAAAAATTGTTTCCTTAAACAGCCAACATAACATTTTAGCATAGATCCTCTAGTAAGTAATTCTTCCTACAAAAAAGGATTAACTGAAGCCTAATTTGAAGGATGGACTGCCACACAATATTCTTCCGGGTGTGCATGTAATTTTTTTACATGAGTATAGATTTCATAAGTGCACTACTGACCAGGAACAGACAAACATTCTAGTCTAATGACAAAATTTTCATGTGAAATGTAAGTTTGAAATTTATTTTCTTTATAGACAAGGAGCAATTTTAAACAATAAATATACAGGTTAGTTGTTAACCTGGATTCTAAACAAAGTTCGAAAGTTGATAGTGATGATGTAAACTTAATCTCTAAATTTTCTTCCTTGTCATATAAGTGCCAATTTGCACTTTTGACACTATGGTTCTGTTTTCTGTGTGTTTGTATGACAAATTAACAAGAAAGCGAGAAACAGAGAGATTGCAATTTTATATTTTTATTAGGAATTTTCCACACACTTATTTATAATAGGACATCTCATTTCAAACTGCATCGACATAAAATCACTTAACTTTCTCTTTCCAAGACTCTAGTTGGCAATATATATCCTATTTTTTAATAGAAATTTAAACCTGGGTTCTTGAAAATAAATCATTATTACAAAGTTATGTGAGGAAAGCATTAGCTAAACTTCTTCTAGATTCAGACATTTTCTTTTTAAATAATAGATTATGCCAAATTTTTCTCAGTAAACTTTAAACATTATTATATAATTTTGGTATAAACATTATATGAACATATGATGGGTATATAATTTAATATTAATTTATGAAATACAGAGGAGAAGATATGATCTCAAAACCTTGGCTCTCCTCTTGGTTAACTAACATCTATTTTCATCTGTCTAAAAATATAATTTTAATTGTATCATTTGATTTATATATAAATAAATAAATTTACATATAAAGAAATAAAATAAATGTATATATAGTTGGAAGTGGTCCAGGCTCAAGTATCAGTGGCAGCCTAAGTTCAGCCACATTTCCCATTATGTAATGAGGGTATAATTTCCTTATGAACTTGTTAATGAGCTGCTCAGATTCTGATTTTTGCACATTTGCTGCTGAAAAGGCCCTTTACAAAATAGTCATGGTTTAGATGATCACTGAGGGGAAGTACAGACAATTTATGTTAACATATGCAGCTAACTCAACACTTGTCAAGATCCAAGAGACTGCGGAGGCATCGAATGTTGTCTTTTCCATTGTAAGTTGTTACGGCAGCTTCACAAAAAAAAAAAAAAAAAAAAAAACCCATAGAGGACAGGAACTATTTCAATATTATGAAGTCCCTGCTTAGTTTCAAATACTTTTTATCATCGTAGTGAAATATAGTGTAAAACAAGTCAAAGAGAGGATAGCAAATAAACAAGAACAGCTAAAGGCTCAGTAAAGTACATCCAAAACAGACTGAGACAGAAAACCCAATATGTTGTTCATGTGGCCCTCTGAGTGTCAGTGAAAAACATTTTAACTTAGGTCAGCAATTGCATCAGTAGTTTCTGCCTCGCTCTGGCCACAAGCTAGCTGACAAAAAATGCAATGAAATCTAGCACACATCCTTAAAAGAGAAGAACTTCAAAAGAGAAAATAGGGAGGAAAAGAAATATGGACATTCATTTCTTAGGTGCTTTTAAAGATACTAGACAGGAGTTGGAAATAATCCTCCTACTACACTGAAAAGTTAAATCAGGTGAAAGGGAAGCATTTCAGTCTCAGATTAAAGTGGATCCATTTCTCTCTTAGTTCTTTAATGTCTTTTTCCATCTAAATCGTTTCAACCAGTTCATATTTGTTTACACTTGAAATTCACTTACTTGGATTAAAAAAAGTCCACAGATTTGCCTTTGGGGCTGTTTAGTTATCACATTTATTGTTTTTTATATGAATATATATGTGATTTATGGAAATTTTATGTTTGTTCAAAACTACTACTCATTTCTCAGTTTCTCTTAGGTGAATTATATGCAATACTGTAGCCACTATTAGTATTGACTAATTCAATCATCTGCATGCAATTTATGGGTTCTTCTTTCAAGGAGGATTGAAAAATACAGTAATAAGGGATCAAGTATATTCATTTTGTGTACTTAATCTGACAACTTTTATTGCCAAGATCCAAATTAAGAATATTACTGTCATAAATTTTGCTTTTTTCAATTAAATACATTTTAATACCCAATAATTTGTCATTTAGTATTGTAATTTAATTGAACTGTTCCCTATAATATATATATGTATAGATAATTTTTGTCTGGTATCTGCATCTCACATTTAACTCTGCTTGCTTGCTTGGATAATGCTAGAGCACATTAGCTTGTTCCTAGTTAATTGAGATGGAATCTCAAGATGTTTTAAACTGTGCTAGATTTAAATTTCACTTTCCATACCTCAGCCTCCTGAGACACTGGGATTACAGATGCATTTTAACATACTCAGAATTTTACATTCTTTTAAAATTTATAAAGGGCTATATTTTAAAACCTTTTATAATCCTTTCATGCTAATTTTCTTTAAGTGTTTTTCCCCCTGTTGGTCCTGGGGCCTGAACTATGGGCCTGGGTGCTGTCCCTGAACTCTTCAGCTCAAGGGTAGCACTCTACCACTAGAACCACATAACCACTTCCGGCTTTTTCTGCTTGTGTGGGGGCTGAGGAATCAAACTCAGGACTTCATGCATGCAAGGATGCAAGGAAAGCACTCTACCACTGAGCCACCTTCCCAGCTTCAAGCAAGTTTTTTGTTTTGGTTTTGTTTTTGTTTTTTTGCCGGTCTTGGGGCTTGAACTCAGGGCCTGGGAACTGTCCCTGAGCTTCTTTTGCTCAGAGCTAGCACTCTACCACTTGAGCCACAGCATCATTCACTTTCTTTAAGTATTAATGGTATATTTGTCTAGAATTTTTGTGGTATCAGTTCCATTTTAACATATTAAAAAGAAAATTGTTGATTTGTAAGCAATTGATCATTACTTAACCTTTTGGTTAACTTTGCTCTGTTTCATAATGTATAACAAAGATATCTGGGAAAATATCACGTTAATTACTTATTAGTACCAGGAAACATTCCATGTTTTCAGAAGAAATTTCAACAAATATAATAGGTTTAATATGGTTCACTATTTCATAGTTTTGAATTATCTTTCAGTAAGAAGAAAAATGTTACATTTTTTCTTGATTTTTTTCTTTTATGTTGCTATTGTTGGTTTTCTTTGTTTGTTTTCTTCTCTGGCTTTAAGGCATGGTGACTCATTAATTCAAAAAGTACTCCTTGACCAGCTCAGGGTAGTTCAAGTGACACAAAAAATTGAAAAATGTTCATGTTGTGTTTGATGTTTTTGAAATTTTCTAAGTCAAATAGCTTTGCCCAAGGACATACTTCCTCACTTTCTGAGTTGTTTCGCCATACCTGCCAAATGATTCCTTGGATATATTTCTTTTTATAGTGTTGTTTTTCTAAATGCTAGGCCAAATTCAGTGGAAATTTAAGACTGTAACACTGTTTATAGCAACAATTCTTTATCTTCATTTTGTTTGGCATTAAACAGTTGACACATATTTTGTTTTATGTTAGTATGAAGCAGAATTTGTATATATGCCTCTGACCGTGTAGAACACAATTATCAAACCATTACACTTAAAAAAAAACAATGATAATTTATTAGTTGCTTTTTGTATGTTATTAAGAGATTTAACTGAATCTCTAGTTTTTCACATTTTTAACTACCTGTTATTTTTTGTAGTAGGCTTATTAACCATAATTATTAGCAAGGCTTTCAAAATTAAGGAAGCTCTAGAAAGTCTCAAAGCTTAAGAAAGTCACTTATCTTCCCTGAAACTTTTCTTAGTCTTCTATAAGGTCTATGGGGTTATAAGCATTTCTTAATGCTATGGGAGAAAAATAATGAACACAATGCTTACTATTTAATAATTGCTTTAAAAGCATTCTGTGTCATGCCATTGTTATGAAGTATGGAGGGCACATACTAAAATAGGAAGGGGTAACATTGTTCGATAGGAAATGTACTCATTACCTTACTCATGTAACTCTCGCCCCCTCGGTACAATATCTTTACAAAAAATAATAAAGAAAATAAAATAATGTTCTATAATATTATAATTTGTGAATGAGATTCAAACCAAGTTGTCATGAATTACTGAGCTGAGATTAAAATTCATGACAGTGAAGAAACCATTGAAAATGCCATTTTATATCAACATAAAATAATAGACAGTTGTAGCAATTATAATTATTTGGCATAGGAAATAAAACACAATGGTGTTTTTTAGAAAATTGCTTGCTTTATGCTTTATAGTTATTTAATAATGGATAATCTAGAAAAATATATTGATTAGTATTTATATTCAAAGACCATCTTGATTTCAAGAAGGAACTGACTAATATATAGAGACAAATAGAGATTATATTCTTAGTTTATTTGAGTTGATTTTTCCCTTGTAGAAAGAATTTTTCAATTTTCTTAATAAATTATAGCTTTGAAAATGCAACTACATATGTTCCATGTTCCCATTTAGGAAAAAAAAAACAGTAAAGTTTCTCTGATTCTGCTCTCTGTGATCTGGAAATAATGAGAAAGTGACTGAAGGGCAAGGGATGAAAATACAAGTTGGTTTAGGTTATAGCCTGTGTCAAGGAGCAAGGACAAAAATGCTTCCATATTCACAAGTCAATTTATAGGTGTTGCTAAAATGCACTAGATCTTTCTTCGTACTCACAAGTTTGTATTTCTCACATCATTCCAGGTCTTACAGAAACTGAAGCTCTATAAACCAATATGTTCATTAGCAAAAGACTGCAACATGTCTAGAAGAAGAAGGAACCAATTAATTTGTACCCAGTGAACATTCATTTCCAACACAAATAATTAGAATAAATGTATTTTGCAATGCTATTTTTGATTATTGTATATACTTTTAAATTTAATATTCCTTCATTAAATAAATGACAACTAAATTTATTAACCTTTTGGATAATTTTTGCCAAAGATCATAACATATGAATCTGGTAAGACACAAAACATCTTGGCCAAGTATATTTTAAGAATTAAAAATTAATGCACTTGCCTAAATATTTTTAAATGAGCAGAATGTTATTCAAATAAACTGTTAATTACTAGATTTTTAAGTAAGTTGAACACTTTTTAAAGAAAATATTTGATATGTTTCAACCATACTCATTGATTGAACTTAGAACCATTAATGACATAGCTGAGATTGAATTTGCAGAAAAACAATCAAAATAAACAGCTATACCCCAGAGGTTAGAGTTAATCTATATAATGAATATTGGTCATAGTTTCCAGGCATTTTAGCTTTAACTCTATTGCCAAATCAGCAATAGTCAGCAAAATTGGTTAGGCATATTTTTTTTTCTTAATTTTATGATGAGACACCCTAAGCTTACAACTATTAATATCATTTATCCTAGTGATCAGTTAGCAAGGACAAAAATCCGAATCCAAAATCAAGATGGCTAACTCCAGTTTTCTTATTCGTTGGACAGGGGAGCCTGAGGTTATTATTAATTCAATATTTATAGTTTACAGTATACAATTATGTGGAAAAATTCAAGTTTGCTTTTGGTATCTAGCCAGAATTTCAATTTTCTGGTCAGTCTCTTGCTACAACACCTTTGCTAGTTGATAATGCATTTACTTTATTGTCACTATCTTTCATCACCTGTTTAAACGATCTTTAAGTTGTTGTACAAAGGAGTTGCCATTTAACAAAGGAGCTTATTAATACATCTTGATCAGTGTCAACCATTGCAACATTCTCACCTACCTGTCCCCTGTCCTTCATTCTTTGTAATTTTGTAGAATATACATTGGATTCTTGTCTGATTTTTTTTTTTTGTCGGTCAAGGAACTCTGGGCGCTGTCCCTCAGCTCTTCAGCTCAAGTCTAGCACTCTACCACTTGAGCTACAGCGCTACTTCCGGTTTTCTGGTGGGTTTTTTTGGAGATTACAGTGGACTTCCCTGCCAGGGTTGGCTTTGAACTGTGATCCTCAGATCTCAGCCTCCTGTGTAGCTAGGATTACAGGCGTGAGCCACCGGCACTCGGCTTGTCTGATTTTTTATTCTTTAACTCTTCATATGTTTTCCCTTTTCACCTTGACCACACCCCACCTCTTTCGAATACATGCCTCTTGGTATTTTATGTTGCTGAACTTGGATTGTGGCTTTCTAAAGAATTATACTGTTTGAATCTAATGTATTTCAGTTAATGCACTGGATACACTTGCATAGCACCCAACATATTTACTTGCGAGTTTGTAAGCTAGCTTCCCCATATAAGGGAAAAAAAATGAATCCTTTAGACACCTGAAGAAATGCTCAACAATCTGGCCATAAAGAAATGCAAATCTTAACAACATTGAGAGTCCATCTCAGCCCAGTTAGAATAGCCAGTATCAAGAAAACAAACAACAAATGCTGCTGAGGATAGGCCCAAGAAAAGAGCTCTAATGCAATCTTGTTGGGAATATAAATTTGTTCAACTACTCTGAAAAGCAGGATGAAGTTTTTTTTTATGGTGCAGCAATTTTACCCCTGGGAATTTAACAAAAGATTATAAAACATTTTTATTGGATCCTCCATACAGTAATTCTTAATGTAAAGTTGGTAAGCAGTGCTTAAATAAAATTTGCCTCCAAAACTGATGGATACGAATGTATTTTCTTGGATATTGGTCTCATTATATTTTTATATATCCATCTTGACAAAGCTCTTACTTTAAAACTCAAATATAGCCTTTCCTTGTACATTTTGTCATGACAATTCAGTGAGTTTATAGAATCCATTATTTTAAATATGGCAATACTTCTATTACAATACATAATCCTGATGTGTGCATCACTGCACAGCATAATATGAACATTAAATGCATCAGATATTTAAATATTGAAACTTGCCCTAAATATTGGTGTTATAATGACTGATTTCTCTTCCCCACTATTTCACACTACAGAAGGAATTTTGTAGTGAACAAAGGAAGCATGCAGCAGTGAATAATAACTCAATTTCTTCATTTCTTTGAGTTTTATGGAAGATCTTATTCCCTGATGAAGAATGAAAAAATATAATAGTTATACCTTGAGAGGCAATCTTGACAATGCAAAAAGGATAAGAATATATATAGAGAGAGACAGATAGATATATAGGTATATATCACTTATTTACAACTTAAAATACTAAAAATAACCCATTTTTAAACAGGAATTGGAGTCATGACCTTAACATAAAATAAGAACAAAATATATTGGCTTTTACCCATGGAAAATGTTGGCTTGTAATGCAGAATATCTCTAAGTGTTGGATTCTTTTGCTGCCTACTTTTGTCTGCAGTGGCATTAGTCCTGCTAAAACTGCTCCTTAATGGAGTCTAACTGACAGTCTGAGTCACATCCCACTCCTTATGCTAAAGACCTGGATCTGGTCTGAGATCCCCAAGCAGAGTATAGTTGATGGTTTCAATTATGTTGAGGTCATAGGATCACTGACCTGGCACTTCTCAAATGATCAGGATCAATTTCCAAAAGGTTCATTTTTATTATTTTATACGAGATGTCATCACTTACAAGTGAAAGGAAGAAAAGAAAGTCCTTGGTCTTACTTGCAAGAGAGAGACAGAGAAATAGAGAGAAACAGAGGGATACAGAGAGAGAGAGAGAGAGAGAGAGAGAGAGAGGAAGAAGGGGAGAGAGAGAACACCTGCAGAAAATTTAACAAATTGAACAAATTCTGGCCTCAGTGAACAGTTGCTATATCAGTTATCTTGTGTTGAAGCAGCCACAGGAAAGAGTGACTTGAAGAGCGTAGTTTAGCAGAAGTCCTTTGTTTTCATGCCATGCATTCTGTTTGTATATATAATTATAAATAAAACAGAATTTTTAACAAGTAAATCATTAATTTCATGTTAAGAAAAGAAAGAATCCTTTGAAATTTATTATAGGAGATATTATAATTATTTGCCCAAATTGGAAATTACGTAGTCTTATTAAAAACAGTTAGAAATATTCATTGTATCCCTCTCAAAGTCTTACTTTTTAGCCTTTTATAATTAGAATCAGTTTTCTGTGTTTTTTTTTTATCAGTTATACGTTTTCTTATTTTTGGTGGATAGGAGCAAGGGTACAAATGTGAAAACAAAACGGATATATTTGATTACTTTATAAACTGATTTCTTTATGAAACAAAAATAGGATTCTTTTTGCAGATATATAAACACAGTCTAATTTTAGAGTGCCATCTAGTGATAAATAGGAATGCTTTAAGTTCTTGAATCCAGATTTGTGAATATATTGATCATGTTAAAATGTAAATTTCTTTCCATAGGAAAATGATATGATATTCTATATAAATTTAGGAGATAATTAATGTGACATTTTAATAAATTACCACTTGAAAAGACATTTCACAGCAAGAAAATAATCTGAAAATATATTCAGGAAACATGTTTCTATGTAGATTAGGATACTTTGGTATTTATTATATTTGAACTTAATTAACTGATTATATTAGGGTCTCTTTGGTATTCAAACTCTACCCAACAGGTACTGCTTAATTGACTAAATTAAATAATAATAAATACTTTATGATTTAGGGTTCCAAAATGCCAACATAAATTAGTTGAACAAGAGTATTAAAAACAAATTCTCCTTATGCAGAATTTGTCAATCTAAGGTATTGAATTATTTAGAATGATTAAATAATTTCAGTCTTTTTTATTGTGAAAATGCCATACAGAGGTTTTACAATTACATGGTCAAGGTAATGAGTACATTTCTTATCAAGCATGTTGCCTTCTCCTTTGTTTCCCTTTCCCATTCCTTCTCATCTCCACCCTCCCACCCCAATTTCCCCTCTCCCCCTCCCCCCCAAGCCCCCAGCCAAAGTTGTAAAGTTCATTTTTCGACCTAATGTCTTGTACATATCATTGTTGCAATGGGTTAATTTCAGTCTTAAAATACACATTTTTATGCCTTTGAAAGTTAACAAAGCAATTCATGGGAAAAGAATAAAGGACAATTAGGAAGTCTGTCAAAAGAACGATAAAGAAAGAAGGTGATACATGTAACACACACACACACACACACATATATATATATATATATATATACATGGATATTTATATACATATAGATATATATTTAAACATAAGAAAACTCAGAGAGATATCAGGAGAGGTAATGTCACTATAGTCTATGTTTCAAAAATATATTTTCAGCTAATCATATTATTGTCTTCATGTATGAAAGTTAGTCTTCATTGTGAATATTTATATAGTTTATTTTACAACTCTCCCAATATTTTGAAAGATTTACATATTCAGAAGTTGAGAGTAGGTTTCTGAAGATCCACATTCATACTTATACAACAATATTTACTTTTTAAAGTGATTTTTAGAAAATTACCAAAACATTTTAAGAAAAAAGAATAATGAATGCAACCATGTTCATCCATGTGCCCATTTAGGATTTAGTTTATTATATTGACATTATGTAAACTCATTTGTTCTAGCTAACCTCATGTTGCTTTAGTAGATATTTGTTCAGGTAAAAAAAAAAACAAATGAACTCTTTTGTTATAGAAAAATGTTAGTAAAGTAACTGAAAATATTTTTACACCTGTGTACCCTACAATCATTAAATAATTTTTTTAATTCTTTTTTGAATGGCAGAATGTTGCCATAACAGAAATGCTCCCTTTAAATCATTTAAGTTATTACAGCTAAAGCAGCTGGTTTTAGAGGGTAGTGTGGATTATAGGCATACAGTAATTACATCCTAAATCAATATTCAGTCATGGTTAGTGATTTTAGAACTCTCCAATTATGCACATTCATGGCTACTGTCCAACGCAGGAGTCATTTTTCATAACCATTTGAACTTTTTAATGTTACCTTAATAAATAATGTGGGATTCACATTGTGCTTAAATTCAAAGAAAAAGTTTCTTTTTAAAATTTTTAAATGGCTCATCTGTGAGACCAAGCTTCTTAAACAATGGTAGTTGACATTCGCAGAGCAATTTCTTGAAGGTAACTGATATTAGATGTATTATTACATGCCAGAAAAAATGGTTTCAATTCCTATCATACTGAAAGGAGAGTTCTAATTTATTATTGGCCTCACTATGCTATTTCTCTGGAGATTTTCCAATAGTGAGCTGTCATCATGTGAAGTGATTTGGCTCAGGACATTAGTCCATAAAAGAGCCAAAGGGAGCACAACAAAATGAGGATGGTAGTATCTGCCTTCATTGATATCAGGGAAGAAAGGAAAAAGCTTCTATACAGCATTATTTTGTTCAGATTGCCTTGAGACAAAGCAGGAAAATGAAGGTCATGTTAAGTATTTTTTCATCTTAGACCACATATCAAGAATAAGTTTGTACTTGTTAGTAAAAGCTGCCCTTGTGCAAATTGTACAATCTACCATGAGTTTATATTTGTTGTAATTCAGTCCTCATTTCTAATTCTACTTTTCTTTCCAGAATGACTGTTGGTCAATTTTTATAATCTTGGTAGAGTTGTAAATAAATCTACAAGCCCTCATAGGGTAGAATCCTAAGGGAGAATTTTCAAGGGTCCTTCAATCTGATCACTTTTCCAACTCCTACTATCAGTCTATAATCCATACCTACAAAATTGCTTTTTAATTTACAACTAAAATTTATAATTATTTACATCTGATATATTCTTGTCAATATACATTATGAAATGAGTAAGGAATTTAAATTTTATAGAATAATGAAGCACAGAAGAAAGGAAACTTTTTTTTGAACAAGACACTCAGAACAACCGCTCATTTCTATTTTTTTCTCCACTTATTAATGGCAGTAATTTACCTTTCATCATGATGCCCAAATGTCTGCTTCTGTTTTGAAAAAAAAATAAAACAAACAAACACAAGCACTATCAAGGACATATCTGAATTTCTGCAAATAGTAATGTAATGCCTAGAAAACAGGAAAATGCCTTTTTCCAGTAAAGGTAAATTTGTTGAATCTCCAAATATACCCCCACTACTCAATTTAGTGAGTAAATAAACCATCCAAAATACTTGTCAAGAAAGATCTCCTGTGTGATTTATTCTAGGAAGGGGGACAGTTAGAACCAGCTGCTTCTGCTTAAGAAAACAACACATAGATAGAGATACATGAGAACTTAGACATAGGAGTCATTTATTACACTACACATTAAATCAGAAGATGATGCATGAGAGCAGAGGGAACCTCACTCTGAATAGTCTAAGGAGTGTTGGTAGCAGATGATGCAGATTGAGAGGGGGATGCCTGTTCATGTTAAAGTCATTTACAGGCAGATACAGTCTTAAGAGTTATCTGATGAGTTCTCTGAAATCCCAGACTCCAGGAACAGGATAGGATTGTCCTCTTGGGCCCCTTCACAGTTGAGTAGGACACTGTGATTAAAAGGCCAATTAGTGTTAGCAGGAAGGATGTGTGCCATTTCTGGGCCACCACAATTAATTGACACTTAATTGAATGCAGAGCATTTGTTTCCTCTCACTTAATAATCAAGAGAAGTAAATGAGGGCTGTTGTGTGAGTACGGACCTACGGGATTGCACTCCACAGTCATTGACAGCAGTCCACTAAAACATGTGCCACCTGGATGAGCAGTTTTGTTGTTCTGACTACTACAAACTTGGGACTGTGTTCCAGGATAAATTACAAAGCATAACAAAGCAGATCTAGACTATGACAACAAAACAATAACAACAAAAAATAAAACAAACAAACAAAAAACCCTTAGTTTTGCCATATACAAATCTAGTAAGTCAGTATCCTTTAGTCTTCTCTATCAATCCCTTCTTTCTATGTCTCTCTTTCTCCATTGTCTTATCTTCTTCCCATTGTCTTATCTTTCTTATCTTCAAGGTCATTGAATATGCATAGGACTTTTCACAACCTGTCCATCTAGTGATAGCTACTTTTTTCTTTATAATCACTGGCCTCTAAGTGGTAAGACATAGAAACTAAGGGTAAACATTCAGAACTACCAGAGAGCCGTTGCATTTCTAATTATTACTCTGTAGCATAGTCAAAAGTTCATTTAATTCTAACAGGTTAAAAAATGATTAAACTTCTCCATTTACTAAGGGAATCACACTGTAATATGCTTCTGTTGATTCATGACAATTATTTATCACAGAACAATAGCAATGTTAAATAAATCAAATGTGTTTCTAATCCCCACCATACAGATTATAGTGCTACCTTAACTTTGTTAGATTTTCTATTGTTGAACGAATAATGAATGAGTCTATTTCTCTATTTAAAACTGTTTAAATATTTTCTCTCTTCAGGTTTTTGAAGAAAAAAGATAATTGTCATTCTTTGAACAAAAACAACTACATTCTTAGAGGTACATTTTCCTAATATCATACAAAATGTGACAGAAATTCATCCCTTGATTTGATTGTAATAAATGTTATCCTGGACAAGTGACATTTTTTTCATTATACAAGTATAAACAAAGCATAACAACAACATAGATTATAAAGAATACAAACAATATTTGTTAATACTTAAAATAAGCAAAGGTACTGTTAGGAAGTTTGGGGGGAAATCAATATCTTATAATTCAGTAGAATACATTACTGCCTCATTTATATTGGCAGTAAATTGCAAAATAAAGGGAGGAAAAAGGAACAGCAAACTAAATTCCACTTGCTATCTAAACTAATTATATACAGATACAAAAACATCAGGCTTAAATGAAAAAAATGCCTTACAACTTTGTGCAGTTTAAAAACTAGAATTCTATTGAATTCCTAGGACAGTAGATGCAGGAGGAAACTAAAACATTCCATCATCCTAGATTTTCTTTTTATTGCTAGGGTCACAGAATAAAGCCATTCATGCTTCAATCAATTTGCCCTCCACATCATCCAGGTTTCTTTTGGCTAAAATACTTTCACTTTCCTATATAGAAACCCAGAAAGAAAATAACAAAACATATATATATATATATATATATATATATATTTTTCCCAGTTCATTTAAAGGATAACACCTTTTTCTTTTTTCATGTTCAGGAACTTGCTTGTTGACTCTTGATCCCAAACATATTAGAAACATAGGTCCCATGGTTTCCCTTATTTAAAATTACTAGTATATGTTTAAGACAAGCAGAAACGGTCAGATAAGTTGATGTTAGGTGAAATGAACCCCAAGATAAGGATTCAAATGTTTTTTTTTTCTTTCTTGCGATTGTTTCTAGCATATTTATAAGATAATTTCTTTGTTATTTTGTATGTCCCTCCCCCACGGTATAACCCCTGTTTTCATTGTATTTGATGTTGTTATAATTTGTGGAGGGGAAGGGAAAAACAAAATTTTTAAATAGGGATACAGGTGGACCCATTGCAACAATGAGATGTACAAGACGTTATGTTGAATATGAACTTTACAAAACTTTGGCCGGGGACGGAGGGGGGGAGGGGGAGAGACGGGAAGGGGAAACAAAAGAGGAGGGAGGCAACAATGCTTGATCAGAAATGTACTCATTACCTTGCCCATGTAATTGTCCCCTTTGTACAGTATTTTCACAATAAAAAAGAAAAAAAATACCTTCACTAACTGTTCATTCTATATGAAAGCGTCTGTCACAAAATATTTCTCCACTTACTCCATGAAAAGGCTAGACAGAGGGTGTAAGCAAAGTTACCTTGATGAGAGTGACATTTGTTTAAATGTTTACATATTTGTGTGTGTGTGGTGTATGCCTGCACTGAAATTAGAGAGTTAAACTCAGTGGTTTGTATTTTCTCTAGTCCTAGAATGGAGAAATACCACCAAAAGTTGCACAATTATTTTCATTTTTTTTACAAAGCAAATAATAACGACTTTATTGGAATTACTCCAAAAGATAAAAAACAAAGGCCCTTTATATTTTATTTCTTTATGTATACAATTTAGCAAAATATTACATTTCTTTATTTTATTCTTTCTTTCCTTTCGGTGGTTGTACACAGGAGTTACCATTTGTCAGAGCAGTTTATGAATATTGTGCCTTTTGATCCATGTCACCCCTTTTGTAACATTCTCACCCTCCTCTCCCACCCCACCACTTCCCTCAATTTTCTTAATTTTAGGTTATATATTGAGTTTCTTTTGTATTTAACAAAACATTTTATGTATTCAGCTTATCTTGACCTATGTCACCCCCTCAACCTCTCCCCTCCCACCCCTGCACCTGTTGCCCACCTCTCCCCTTATTTTTCTAAGGTCTATGGCATATACAATGTGTTCTTGCCTGCATTCTATTCATTTCCTTCATTCATTCTTTTACACTCCTCTCTTGCTCTTTTTCCCAGCACAAGTATCCATTTCCTAGTCTTCATATGTTTTCAGCTTTGACTTTCTGAAGAATTATTCTATTTGTGTTCTCCATAAATTCTATTATAGTTCAGTTAATTAATCTATAACCTCCTGGGTGCCGCTCACTGCGTTTACTGAGAGATTTACAGGCACATTCTAACTGCCACTAATGAAACAATGAAACCTGTACTTCTTTCAGTTTGGTTTACTGACCTTAATATAATATTCTCCAAGTTCTTCCATTTATTTATTTATTAAATAATACATGAAAAGAAGGATCAAGCCTCCTCCAACAGGATTCTATTATGAACTAAACCGAAGTCACTCTAATAAACTCCTAAATTTCCCATGATACATACTTACAAATTAAGAAATTTACCTTCCACTGAGAAAGGTTTTATTTTCATCATTTTATTTTTAATTCACTTTCCATTCATCAGTTTATTTAACAAATATGGTTAATTGCTCTCTTACTGTCCCAGATTATTTTTTTTAATATTTTCAAGGTGATGTACAGAAGGGTTAGAGTTACATATGTAAGGTAGGGAGTATACTTCTTGTCAAACATTATTAACCCTCCCTCATTTTTCTTCTACTTTCTCTCTCCACAATACTCCTCCTCCGAGTTGCAGAGTTCATTTCCAACATAGTGATTTGTGAGTATCGCTGTTGCATTGGTTCACCCTTTGTCTCACCATTTTGTTGTTCCCCTCCCCTACCCTAATTCAGATAAACATATATACAATACACGGAGTACCAGACATTTTTAAGACTACTTTTTGCATCTGGTCAAATCACTGAAATGTCTGTCATGACTTTGCCATTGAAACAATCTCTATAAACTGCAAAAGCTATACACAGTTGAAAATAATACATGTTGCTTCTCCATGTATGTGCTTTCTTTATAAGGTATTTCATTTGTGGTGGATAGGAATTATATGTGTGTGATTTATAAGCAGTTAAAGGCACAAGGGGTGAAACAAATAGAAACAGCTCAGAGCCACCATACCTGGCTTGGAATTGTAAAGATCCCATTTGCTTTGCAGTGTGATGCTGGTGGAGTCGTGGACATCTTTGAGTTCACCTGCTGAAATGAAGATTGAGACAATGATAATGAGTCAATCCATTTAAAACCAGTTTGATTTATTTATTTATTTTTGTTGGTCACAGATTAGTAAGAAGTATTAAGTGCTGTGCATTGACACTTGTTTTTAAATGTTAACTGGCACTCTGTATATTGGTATAAAACAATGTTTATTCGCTCAGATTTTCAGTTCGTACTGCCTAGTATGTCTGCCAAGAGCCAGTTTTTGTGTATTGTTAACAGTTTCAGGTTATTTATATTTGATGTTTTGTAAAATCAAATAACAGATATTCTGTATCCATGGAACAAATAAATGGCATCTGCATACTTGTTAAAATAAAAAAAAAACCTGTTTGAAACCCAGGGGCCAGTAGTTCACACCTGTAATCCTAGCTAATCAGGAGCCTGAGACCTGAGAATTGTGGTTCAAAGCCAGAACGGGCACAAAAGTCCATGATACTCTTAGCTCCAATAAACCACCCAAAAGCTGGAAATGGCTCTGTGGCTCCAGTGGTAGAGTGTTTTCCTTTAGTTAAATAGCTGAGAGACAGCGCCCAGGCCCAGAGTTCAAGCCCCTTCACTGACAAAAAAAAAAATTGAGAAAAATATGGTACACATTAGTAAGGAATCATGTGAAATGCTTTAGCAAAATAAAATTATAACAGCAATTAAAAATTAGGAATGAAGTAGAGTGTTTTAGGCAAGAAAGAAGAGATAAGTTGACAATATTAATAAGGTTTCTCAATAAAGGTAATGGGAATTTATGGACAACTTCATTTTTTAGTATATTATAGACTAAATTAAATGTTACCTCCTTTAAAATTATAGTTGTGCAAAATTATTTTGGTGAAGAATATATATATAGTGAGAGAGATAATTAAAAGTCTTTTTCAGTAGTTTATATACTCACAACTCATCAAAGTATTAAATTGATATTAGAAATAATTTTATTAGTTAAATGTTTCTCTATTAATCAGGGCATGTCATTTTTTGTTTATAGCATAAATATATAATATGTGCGTGTATGTGTATTCTGGTGAGATATACAATATATGAATATGTTACAATAGTGTTTATTATATTGAATTCTAGATAGAGTATATACGACAACTTGGTTTTTTAAAAAATAAGTTTATTGTGAGAATACTGAACAGAGGGGTTACAGTTACATGAGCAAGGAAATGAGTACATTTCTTATCAAGTATTGAAAACTTGGTTGTTTTTATGTACATATAGACGTCTAACAAATTTTTAAGCAAAGTATAAAAGAATACAAACTTTGTAATTTAATAGACTAGGCTTTTGCAACCATTAGATGATGGCTTGTGGAAAAAAAAACAAAAGAAAGCATTAATGTGTTCATTTCCAGTGTTGACTGTTTAAAACTACGTTAGAATTTTGGAAACTTGTACATCTGAAGTAGAATAAACTCACCATGTTGTATTACAGAGTCATATCCGAGTTCAATTTGTCAAATAAAAATACTGGCTTTTAAAAGCATCAGGTTTTTGCACAAACATAATGATCATTTTATGAATTTGTAAGAAAATAATTTGAGTGTTACCATATCTTCTATGAAAAGCTAATGCAAAGAGGTGGGATAACGGTTCTCTTGAGGGCTTTTGTTTTTATGTGTTTGCAAATTATTTTCTGTTCAAATTGACTTAGTAAATTGTACAATGATAAAAGCTATAAGTGTGTCTTTCATGGTCTCTTCAATTTGAAAATGCTTTTCTTTTTCTTTATCTATCTTTTCTTAGGGGTTACTTTCCTCAGTCTTTCTTTGATTCCCATGAAAGAGCTTCTCAGTTGGAACCTAACATCTCAGGGTCAGGTAATTTAACTTACACTTGAACATCAATGAAAGAAATTGGAAGGTTGACAACTGAGTAATTGTCACTCGAAGTAATGTTCCCACCCCCCCCCCAAAAATATGTAAGAATTTTACTAATGGCAATTATACTAATTTGAATATGCAGTTCTGACTCTCAGTACAAGTTAAGGAGATGTTTAAAACGATATTGCCCTTCAACAAATTAATCTGTAATCAAATTTGAACCTGACATCATCATCTCAGAATGACTATCCAAATAATTTAACTCTGCCTTGAATATAAGTGTCAACAGCCAGATATCAGAGGAAAGGAACAATAGCAACACTTGAAATGGATTTCTCACTGTGTTTTAGCTAGGTACCCTCATAGTTGACTGCTTAACTTTATCATTATTTTAGAAATATGGACAAATGAAGTATTTGGAAATTGGATTTGAATATATTCATCAAGGCACAAATACTGTATTGGTTAATTTTCCAAGTGCCTGTCGTCAACTGTGCCAGTTGAAGGTAGAACAATTGTCTTCCTACTTTGCTTTCTTTTCTACTAAACCCACAGTTTCAATTTCCACGTTCCTTTTTTTTTTTCTGTCTTTCTAATTTACTCTGGGGAGAGCAGTAGCAAAACACAAACATTGCATAAGAATAGCATCTTCAGAGTTTTTGTTTCCATTAAAAGTAAATTTCAATGATTAAAATCACCTCTCCAATGGGTACATTAACTCAAAATCAGAATGAAGAGCAATGAAAAGAGAACTTCTCCAAAGGTATTGATTTCTTGAAATGAACATAAACTGGCAGGAAATAACAGGCATTGCTATTCTCTGTACTGTCAGAATCCAAAAGTGGAGGAGTGTTAAGTGAAAATAGGGTTGTCCATTGTCACATCTTCAATATGGCAAACAGCCAGGAGGTTTAAGACTTCAAGGTTAAGACATTTAACAACCTACTCTCCATTAGGTAATTTAGTCTTTGTGAAAAGAAGATTGCCAGAAAGGAAGGAAAGTGAAGCACTCTGCTTATCCAAAAGAAAAACTGGACCTGGGCACTAAGTGCACAATCTTCTATCATGTTAGCCTGGTAGGACACTGCACTTTATACATAGAAAGAATTGTTTATGGTACAAAGTGTAATTGAAATATTGTTGGTCATCACTCCTTGTTCATAGAAACCTCACCACTTCTTATATAATGCTCCTGTCAACTTTTTTTTAACCTCAAAATAATGTTTCCTCTGGATTTTCAAAGGTTGATTATACAATATTAAAGTTAAAATATGAATTAAGAACTTGTGATTATAGGTTTTAATGAATTTAGTAAGAGCAAGAAATAAAGTTAAATCAACAAGGAGTTGCTACTACTGAGAGAGGTAAATTATTACCAATTTGTCTCTTAATGGTCTTTCATTCTGTTCCTCCAACCTAACTTAATTCTCTGTAATTCTATTATCTGTGCAGATGCACTGTCACATTCAATGTAATTCTCTGAAATTTCAGTTAAATTAGAATTGATTAAAACTTTAGAAATTAATTTGGGAAAGACTTCCAGATTCTACAAAGTGATGCTTTATTAACAAAAGTCTTCTGAAATGATAAATAACTCAGAATTATTTAAAGATTGTAGTGTATACTATCACTAAATAAAAGTTCAACCTTTTTAACTGTAGGTGGAAGACTCACATACTAAAGAAAATAAATATTTTTGGTAAATATCCATTGGAATAAAAGATAAAGTTTTATGTTGTAAGCATATACCAAGTCCAATTAACAAAAGTCATAAAACAGAAAGAATTGGATTCACATTTGACACAGTAGCTTGAAGCTTTCTTTAAAAAAGAAAATTAAGGGGATGGGAAGGTGGCTCAGTGGTAGAGTGCTTGCCTTGCATGTCTGAGGCCCTGAGTTCGATTCCTCAGCACCACATAAGCAAAAAGAAAAAAGCCGGAAGTGGCGCTCAAGTGGTAGAGCGCTAGCCTTGAGCTGAAGAGCTGAGGGACAGCGCCCAGGCCCAGAGTTCAGGCCCCATGACCGGACCCCCCCCGCCGAAAAAAAAAGGAAATTTAAAAGAGGAAGCTATTTTCAGAGACAGCATTCTGAATGCTCACGAATTTCATTGTGCAACATTTCAGAGAGGACTGAGTGATCTGTGGGGAAGGTATAGGAAAAGGTTAATGTAAGCAGGATTTAAGTTAATATAAACCCCATAGCAAAGAAAACCACTCTTTTTTTTGGGGGGGTGGTCCGGTCATGGGGTCTGAACTCTGGGCCTGGGCGCTGTCCCTCAGCTCTTCAGCTCAAGGCTAACACTCTACCACTTGAGTCACAGCGCTACTTCCGGCTTTTTTTCTTTTTGCTTATGTGGTTCTGAGGAATCAAACCCAGGGCCTCAGGCATGCAAGACAAGCACTCTACCACTGAGCCACCTTCCCAGCCCAAGAAAGCCACTCTTGATTGGGCTTTTATACTATACACAAAATCCTTGGAGAGAAATTTACATGGCTATTTTTTTCTTTATTCTTGTTAAATCTTTACAGTAGGACTTATGAGGAATGTTGATTATCTTTGCCTTTTGTTAATGAGGAAGCTGAGCCAGAACGATTAAATATATATAAATATGTATATATATATATTTTTTTTTTTGGTCAGAGATTATTGTAATGAAGGTCTATGTCCTGTCTTTGCTACAGCTCCTGTCACACCACACAACTCCTCCTTTAAATAGATAGTTAGGATTTGTGAATTTACATAAAGTCAAGCAGTGGCAATGAATCATATTTTAACTTTAGTATTTCTGTTAATTTTGATTGGAATTAATTATTAACTGCATTAATTACATTAATATAATTATAAAGTATATATTAATTATAATTATATTAATATATTAATTGTCAATAGTATGCAAATATTATTAACCTCCTCAGTGACAATTGAAATAATTACATGGTTAAAGGAAGGAAGACAAGAAAATCTAGGGCTCATCGGAATCGACCTAGAAATACAACAAATCAAAGTAAGGTTTGACAAATGGGATTACATGAAACTGCAGAACTTCTGCATGGCAAAGGAGATAACTAACAAGATCAACAGAAAACCCACGGATTGGGAGAAGATCTTCACTAGTCATACAATGGACAAGGGCCTCATATCTAAAATATATGGGGCTGGGAAGTTGGCTCAGTGGTAGAGCACTTGCCTTGCATGCCTGAGGCCCTTGGTTTGATTCCTCAGCACCACAAAAGCAAAAAGAAAAAAGCCAGAAGTGGTGCTGTGGCTCAAGTGGTAAAGCTCTAGCCTTGAGCTGAAGAGCTGAGGGACAAAGCCAGGCCCAGAGTTCAGGCCCCATGACCAGACCTAAAAAATAAATAAATAAAATATATAAAATATATTTGGAACTCAAAAAATTAAATCCCCCAAAAGCAAATCCTCAAAGAAACAACTTTCCAATTAATAAGTGGGCTAAAGACTTAAAGAGAAACTTCTCTGAAAAGAAAATAAGAATAGACATGAAGAAATGCTAACCTTCTCTAATCATAAAAGAAATGTAAATCAAAACAACATTGAGATTCCACCTCACCCTAGTTAGAATGGTTATAATCAAGAAATCTAAAAACAGATGCTGGAGTTAATGTGGACAGAACAGAACCCTACTTCATTGTTGGTAGGAGTATAAACTTGTTCAACCACTTTGGAAAGCAGTATGGATGTTCCTCAAAAAACTCCACATCGAACTCCCCTATGACCCAGCAATCCCACTTTTGAGCATTGACCCAAACAATCACAAACAAGGTCATACCAAAGCTATCAACACAACTGTGTTTACTGCGGCATTATTCACCATAGGTAAGATATGGAACCAACGCTGATGCCTCTCAGTAGATGAATGGATCAAGAAAATGTGGTAACTATACAGTGGATTCCCATGCCTACATCAGAAAGAATAACACCACCCCATTTGTTAGGAAATGGAAAGACTTGGAAAAACTTATATTAAGCCAGGCCCAAAGAAACATAGGTCCCATGGTCTCCCTTATTTGCAATAACTATTATATATCTAGGACAAGCAGAGAAAGTCAAAAGCTATGTACCTATGACCATATAAGCTGTTGTTAAACAAAATGAACCCCAAGATAGGGACACAAGAGGTTTTATCTTTTTTGCTGTTCTTTCTACTGTACTTATAATGTAATATGTGATTTTCTTATTTCTTTTGTATGTTCTTCCCCCATGGTATAACCCCTGTTTTTACTGCATTTGTTTCTGGTGACCTACCTCTTGTATATGCATTTTTTCTAATTTGGAGAGGGGAAGGGAAATAATAAAATGCTGAAACCAAAAAGACAACAAAAAAGAAATAGTGATATGGGTAATGGTGAATATTTAAAAAGTTTAAATGACAAAAAATACAAGGAGTTTTAACATATAACACACACACAAACACACACACACACATTTGGTAGTTAAGTGGATATAAGAATCATACAGGCTTTCCTGCCCAGGCTGGCTTTGAACCTTTTTACTTAGATCTCTGCCATGTGAGTAGCAAGTATTACAGGCGTGAGCCACTGACACCTGAATAAATTTTAAAAATTCATTTATTTTAATGTTTGAAAAGCTTAATTTTCTTCAATAGTTTTACACAAATGCTATTTTTGTCTTTGATGCTGTAAGTAAAGGTCATTAAATATAATCATTGAAAAGACTGTGAATTCCTGGTCATAAAATCAAGGGAAAAATGAGTACAGAACATTATCAGCATTTAAAATTTTAGTTTAGAAATATAATCATTTAATATATTTGTCAGTATATCACAATTATACTATAGAAAAGGGTTTGTATTTTGGCATTTCCATGGCATGTGAATATTTTATGTCATGATAATATTCTTCATAATATTATATATATATGTATATATTATCTACTGAGCTTTTAAAATTTTAGTTTCCCCAAAGGGCCTTTAATTGTTAATATCTTTCACTTCATTAAAAACAGCAGTACAGTATCTGTAAAGAACTTTCCAAATTCACTCATTTTAACTTACATTTAACTTTTCAAAATTTTAATTTTCATATTTAAAGAATCATGTTTTTAACTAGGCAATAGTAGTTCATACCTGTAATGCTGTCTGTTCATAAGGCCATATCAGTAGGAGGGTAGTTCAAAATCTATCACAAGCAGAAGAGTCCAAGTGAGTCCATTTCCATTCAATCAGCATATAACCAGGATAAGCTGGAGATGTAGCTCAAATGGTAGTATAACCCTTGCAAGAAAAGAAAAAAAAAATTTGACCCTAATTTCCCAATTTTCAACCTATGCTCTGAAAAGTTGTAGTAGTCATGCAGAAATAACAGCAATAATAAAGACAATATTATCATTGAAGCATTGGAATGTTTTTGCTTTTGTGTGTGTGTGTGTGTGTGTGTGTTCGTGGAGCTTGAACTCTGGGCCTGGACGCTGTCCCTCAGCTCTTCAGCTCAAGGTGAGTGCTCTACCACTTGAGCCACAGTGCCTCTTCCGGTTTTTGAGTGGTTTATTGGAGATAAAGAATCTCATGGACTTTCCTTGCTCTGGCTGGCTTTGAACCGTGATCCTCAGATCTCAGCCTCCTCAGTAGCTAAGATTACAGGCGTGAGCCACTGGCGCCCGGCTGTATATGCTTATTTTAAATGGTTAATATTGTGGAGAGAGAAGCAAGAAGATGCCAAATGGCAAATGTTTTCTTATTGTCTCCAATATCATCCTAATTTAGTTTAGTTTGATTCTTAGGTCTAAAGATGAAAACAAAATAATGAGATAACTAGAGTAAAACTGGGAATTAGAAAAAAAAAAGGAAAATATCTAACAAAATATATAGATATATATGTATATATTCTTTCATTAGAAACTTTGTGTAACATAGAAAAATGCATCTATAGGGAAGAATTGGAAATGCACTTCTTATTCTGTATAAATATATGGGAAGAAGAAAATCTGTGTTACCAAACTCAAATGTAAAGTGGGCAGGATTTATTTGTAGTTTTCAGTTAACATAAAGTAACAAGGTCAAATGAAAATATATTTAAGAGTAAATGTCAATAAAAATAAAACTAATTGCCATGATACTCTGTCATTGCATTTCATTATTTTCAAGGGAATTGTTATTCCCTTGATAAATTGTCAGGGTTTTTGTTGTTATTGTTTCTTTTGTGTTGTGGGCATGTTAGATTCGCGTTGCTACTTGTCTGTTTATAATGTCCCTTGTCTGAATTTGAAGGAATAGTGTTTCATAGAGACTTCATTAGACAAAAGTCTACAACATAAACCTTGGCAATGCGCTCATCTTCATCAAGTAATCTTCTTGGTGTTTAATCTCCAAAAGGACAGGAACACTGACTATTCAATTTGTGTTAATATCAGCCAATGAGATACTTGAGTTCCTTCCCCAGACATTTCTGCAGTCTATGTCCCTTGAATTGAATGAATGAATTAATGCCCCTAATTGGATTAAGTCTAACATGAGAAAAATATCCTACCAAATGGAAGCAAGTTTTGCTTCTAAATAAATGAAAAATGAATTCTGGATTCAGTCTTATTTATGACACAATACATACATCCCTAGATATGATACAATGTTTAAATTACATTATATTATACAATGCGATGCTGGTGATTTACCACAAATACTGACACTCAGGAATGGAGGGAAATGTTTATGTTAAATGAAATGGCACTTGCCAAATGTTATATAGAATATAAGGCTAGAGCTTTAAAAGCTTGCTATTTTATACAGGCTAATGAACCGAGTGTTAAATACTATTTTGAGGTTAATTTAATTCTCACAACTGATTAACTAATATAGTCTTCAGATTTATCTTCAGGTCACTATGACTAATAAAGTGGTAATTATTTTACGTTCCAGATCAATCCTATGAGGTCAGCATTACTTGAATCCCAGGACACTAAATCAGAGAAAGGTTAATGTGCTGTGGAATGCCTATTACAGAGTATCAAGGACAGGGTTTTTATTCCATGACTCTAGATCAAGAGTCACTGATCTCAAACTTTTTCATTTGGGCCTGGAATTACATGCATCATAATTTATGTTTTGCTTCATGTGGCAAATTACTTATTTTTTTTTCTAATGAGTAGACATTATTTAACATGGAAAACAAAGGCAATATTTTGGAAGACTCTTTTGAGAAATGCTTGCCAATTTTTTTTTAAAAAAGGTTAAAGACAAAAATAGAATAAGGTAATATAGCAATGTTATGTTTTTAAAACTAAAACAGCCAGCAAATTACCAATCATTTATCAATATTAACAATAGTATAATATCACTAGAGCCAAAGCCTAACAATGTTGTAGTATCACTGGTTGCTATGTCAAGAAAATAGGTAAGAAAATGATAAAGAGAGATTACTATTGCTTCATTAGTACTGTGTAGATCTAATGTTCTTGCCACCGGGTTTAACCCCCTTCATGTCAAATTAGTACTTACTGCCACACTGTTACTGCTGATATCTTAAATGTCTCTTGAAAGGGAATCTAGAATCTTAGTCACCAGGATATTTGTAGGTTGTGTAACTTTTAACAGATGAGATATAAATCAAATCTTACAGTACTAACCACACTGAGGCAGAAGGATTGAGTGTTTGAGCCCATTCTAATTTGCATAGTAAGACACTATTTAAATATGCAACAACAGCAAAAAAGATAAAACTTAATTTGGAGAAGTTAGGTCTTTTAGGGTCATCCACTCCATGAGATCCTTTGTGTCTCTTCTTTTGTTGGCAGAGTGCCGTGCTGTGAACAGACCTACAATTTTTTGTGTTCACATTCTGAATATGGTCCAAAGTAGCACACAAACAGCCAGGAACAAAAATCTCTTAAATGTAAGCCAAAGTTTGCCTCATGTAACTTGTTTATATTTCATTTTGTTATTTATACCTAATTGTTTATATTTATAGCCAAGGAAAGCTGACCAATAGTACAAGAGCGTGAATTTTAGGTGAAAGATTTGGAGATGAATAAATTATAACTGGCTTACTATAGTTTTAAAGTATATAACTTATTCATGTGAAAAATATGAAAATTGCCTAAAGTTGTAAAATAATATACAAAATTTGAGAAGTATAGTATTTCACCAAATAACTTAGTTATTAATAAGATCATCCAGTTGCAAAGAATATGAATATTTTGTACATACCATAATGAATAAACAAGTCAGTTAAAGATAAATATTTATCTCTATAATCATATTTGTATCTATAATTTCATATGGATACAACAAATCCATATAATTTTTTCAGAAACTTGGAAGAATGGAATATATATACTATATATATACCCTACATATATAAATTCTTACACATATATACATATATATATATAATGTATCCCTATGTATATTAGAGTATATAAAGTACCTATAATGATACTTATATTTAGATAGCAGATTCTTTTTCAAATTCTAGAACAATTTTCTAGTTACTTCACCCTCATTACAATGATTAGCAAAAAATAATTGTTTTGGCTATGTAAATGGCAAGAAAGCATACTTTGACTAGTCTGAGCAAGGTAATGTCATTTTTTCCTATTTCTTCTTTTAAAAATTATGACAGTTAATAGTTGTATAAGGGAGTTGACACATAACCAATCAGTTTGTGAATGTAATATATATTGATCAATGTCACCCCTTTCTACATTCTCACCCATCTCTCACTACTCTCCCCTCACCTCATGCTTCTTAATTTTGTAGGATATGCACTAGATACTTTTCTGCATTTTCCTCTCTTCTCCTCTTCTTTTGTCTACCCCTTTCCTCTAACCTGACACCACCCTTACAACTATCTGCTTCCTGGATTTGTAGTTTGCTAAACTTTGATTTTGCCTTTCTAAGGAATTAGACTTTTTTAAGATCTCCCTTGAATCTACTATATTTCAGTTAATATATTTATATATACTTGCATGCTACCCAATATATTTACTTATCTAGTATGTAAGCTAAATCTCACATGCATGCATGATGGGCTATATCTCTCTGGGCCTAACTTACTTTGCTTAACATACTTTTTCCAAGACAACAACCCAATTAATAAATGGGATAATGAGCTGAAGAGAATTGTCTTGAAAGAAGTAAAAAAAAATCAATAAACACATAAAGAAGTTCTCAACGTGTTTGGGCATAAAAAAATTCTAATCAAAACAATATTTAGATCCCACTGCACCTCAGTTAGAATGGCCATTGTCAAGAAAACAAACAAGAATAAATTTTGTCAAAAAATAAACCTGTTACACTCCCAATATTGGTGAGAATGTAAATTTGCTCAACTACTCTAGAAAGCAGTGTGGAGATTCCTCAAAAAATTAAAAATAGAAATTATCCTCACTTTGCACCATAGTCAAGGTATAGAATCAGTCTACATGCCCCTTGTTGGACAAATGGTAAAGTAAATGTAGTAGTCATTCATTAAAAAGAATGATATTGTACCATTTATTTAAAAAAATGAAAATTGGGCTGTGAAGGTGGCTCAGTTGGTAGAATGCTGCCTTGCATGCATGAGGCCCTGGGTTCGATTCCTCAGTACCACATAAGCAGAAAAAGCCAGAAGTGGTGCTGTGGCTTAACTGGTAGAGCACTAGCCTTGAGCTGAAGAGTGGAGGGACAGCATGCAGGCCCAGAGTTCAGGCCCCACAACTGACAAAAACAAAAAAAGAGAGAATTTTAATACAAAGAACAACATCGATTCTTGACAAAAATGACAGAATGCTGAGATTTGCACCGTAATGACAAGCAGTTTGAAAATATTAAAGAAGTATTCTCATTCCAATGGGAAGAAGGCATGAACAAACATGTCAATAAAATCACTCTGGCATAGACATTATGGATAGGTATTACTTGGCACTTGGTTTATCTGCTCCACTAGTGGTTCTTTCTATTCACTTACATACATATACGTATACATATACATACAAATATTCTATATATTCTATTTTTATTTTAATCTTATTGTCAAGATGACATACAGAAGGGTTAGAGTTACATAAGTAAGGTAGTGAGTACATTTCTGGTCTAAATTTTTACTCCCACCCTCAGTTTTCTCCCTCTTTATCTCCTTCCCAATATCCCTCCCAGGTTGTACAGATCATTTCCAACATACCATCTTGTAAGTATCGCTGTTGCATTGGTTCACCCTTTGTCCTTTTTCTCACCATTCTGTTGTTCTCTTTCCCTACCCTAATTCAGATACATATATATACAATACTAGGCTACCAAAATCAAATACAGTGACAATGGGTGATAAACCATTCAGGGGAAAAACCCAAATGAAAAAAGAAATTACATAGTACATTAAAATAAAAACAAAAACAAAGAAAAAACTTTTATGTCCACATCTTGGAGCTCATTTTGCTTAGCATCATCTTATATGGTCATGTACTCATAGCTATTGAACATTCTGCTCATCTGCTAAGATTATACTCTTATTACCACCATGGGACTTACGCTTCTTTGGGTCTTACTTCACTTAATATGATTTTTTCCAAATCCTTCCATTTTATTACAAATGGGGTGGTGTCATTCAAGGTATAGTCTACGAGACTCTAAATTCTCATCTTCTGTTCAAGAAGACACGAAATGGTCTTTAGTTATAAAGTAAACTGCATTTAATTGAAAAACCATTCAAACTTTTTTAGAACATCAAATGCATGGACCCAAAAATACAATACTGTAATGAAATATAATATTATCAAGAAACATCCTTGTGATGTAAGATATTGAGAAGCAAATTGTTAACATCATATGAAGCAGAAAGATATTTTTGTCATAGTTTCTTTACTTAGTTACAGTTGGTCCAGTTTCTATGGATTAGTTCTCTTATCCCATGAGTCAGAATGCTAACTGAAAAGTCAGATTTATCTCTTTTAGCATCTAAGTTTGTAAGTGGTGAAGCTGTGAGTTTGGTAAACAGGTTGTCAAGTGACCTATTTTAGATCAACACTCCAGCAACGAAGATAAGGATAGTACATTGCAAATACCTTTTCTTTGATTTAGGAACCAATTTATTTATAAAAGAAAGACTGCTTCAGATGAAATTTAAACATTGGTGAACATTTCAAATAATGCATACAAAAGATAAGTGAAAATGGAAAGAATATGAACTAGGTTTTTGGTATGTGTCAGCATATTTATATTCACATTTACAACAATTACTCATATATTTCGTTGAAATTCTAGCTTATGTCTATTTGTATTTTCTGATTCATCACATTCTCTTTACTTCTATTTTGGTTTCTCTTGGAATGAGTGAGATATTCTTTTTGCTCTATTTCTTTGATGTTCACTTTAATATATTGTAAAGATTTTCTTAGTTTAGATAATTGACAAGCCTCACCTGATGTTACAGAATATGGTCACAGAAGGAGGCTTTTACTTAAACACAAAAGGTTGGGGCAGTTTTAACAGAATTCAGCCAAACATTTCCCCATGAGCCTGTAAGGAAATTTTACTGATCCTAGGTCAATTGTATCAAACTATGTAAGGTAGAAGAAAATTTTCCATAATAAAACAAATCATTAGGTGGTATTTAGATCTCCTGCAGCCCATTAAAAAGTGAGCCATTGTCCAAAAGTTAAAAGCTAAGCTGGCCTCCAGTGCCTCATGGCTGTACCCCAGGATACTTATGAGGGTGAGATCTGAGAATTATAGTTTGAATACAGACTTGGCAGGGAAGTCCATAAGACCCTTATTTCCAATTAATCAGCAAAAAGCTGGAAATGAAGCCATGGCTCAAGTGATAGAGTGCTAGCCTTAAGTGCTAGGTCCTAAGTTCAACTTTAGGGACTGGTGCATGCACACACACACACACACACACACACACACACACACACACACTCATACCGAGAAAGTTAAAAATAGACACCTAACCTAATAAATATCTATTTCTTTTTTATTATTAATAAATTTTTATTGTGAAAATACCATACAGAGGGGTTAAAATTACATGAGTAAGGAAATGAGCATTTCTTATCAAGCATTGTTGCCTCCTCCTTTGTTTCTGCTTACCATCCATATCCTCCCACACCCCCACCAAAGTTGTAAAGTTCATTTTTCGACCTAAAGTCTTATACATCCCATTGTTGGAATGGATCCACCTGTATCCCTATTTAAACAATTTGTTTTTTCTCTTCCAAGGAAGATGGTGGAGGAGAAGCTAGAGGCTAAACAAGCTCTCACTTAGAAAGCAGT
Source organism: Dipodomys ordii (assembly GCF_000151885.1). Lineage (NCBI taxonomy): Eukaryota > Metazoa > Chordata > Mammalia > Rodentia > Heteromyidae > Dipodomys > Dipodomys ordii. The sequence goes on along the minus strand of NW_012267281.1, from coordinate 15,604,649 downwards.
TCTAGTGTTCCAGGGAACAGTCCTAGGCTAGAGAATCACACCAAGTGTGCCATCACAGTACAGAGAGTTTGGCCAGAGGAAAATTCCAGGTAAGGAGACAGATCTGAGCACTTGCCTATAGCTGAGGCTGCAGTGGCAGCAGTGGAAGCAGCGATGGCCATAGCCTGCATACCTACAGAGAGAGTCTGGGACAAAGGAGCCATACATGGCAGGCAAACGGATTCTACTCACCACCAGCAAGAACTGACAAGGAGCAGATATCTTCATCCTGCAGATGGTAGACCAGAGACGGCTCAGGAATCAAGATTCTGGTGTGAGTAGAACCCTGACATCCTCACTCCTTTCTTGGGAGCAGAAGAGGGAAGACAGCCCCTCCCTGAACACCGGATATCTCCATCTTTGATACTTACAAAGGCCCTGCCAAGCAGGTAGCTCCAACTCAGGCCTTGGGAGAGAACAAAAGAGTCATTTAACAGGTGACAGGAAACTGTCTTGACCAGCCAGGCTCAGCCCCACCCAGGGGAAAGTCACCCTGCCCAGGCAGAGAAGCTTCACCCCAGGAGGAGTGACTTTCTTCACTAGGTAAACAGAGCCAGAGGCTGCCCCTCCCTACAGTAGCCTAGATAAACAATTGAAATTTAGTCAACATAAACCCTGAGAATAGCTCCAGGCTGGGCTCTGTGAGTATCTTAGGAGCTAGCTCCTCAAGGAAAGGCTACTGTTTGCTGAAAGGCATCAACCCTACCCAGAAGCTAGCCTCATCACAGCATCTCCAGACTAGAGGAAACAGCCATCTCCTGCTTTTGTGAACTAGCTTGGGAAGAGGATCACAAAATCCTGGGTAACACAGGGCATTTTCCTGCCTGCTCAAACAAACTGACTTAAGAAACCAATTAAGGTACAAGAAAACCAAACACCACAAGCAGACCAGAGACTCCACCAGGAGACTGGTTATGGACACAGGGGAGATACAAGATCTTCCCATTAACCCCCCCCCCCCGAAAAAAAAATCAAAGAACTTTTTTTGGTACCCTTTTAAATTTTTTTAATTGTTTTCTATTAATCTTTTTGTTTTCTCTCCTAATTTTTATTTTAGGTGTATATGTGTGTGTGCTTTTTTTTAAAAAAAAATCTCTTTTGACCTTTTGGTCCTTTTTAATTTTTACTGTTTTCATTTTTTTCCTCTTTCTTTTTTGCATGCATTAATTGCTGTTCTGCTCATCCCCAGATATATACCCATAATCTATTATTAGACCTTATCCCCCATCGTGTACATATTTAACCCAGAAATTTATTACTCAATTGACAACCTCTTAGACTTAACTTCTTTAATAGCAGTGTTATCTCTTTATACCTATATAATTTTCAAGTAACTAATTTTAAGAATTTTTATTTTTTAGTTTTCAATGTTTCCTTTCTATCCCTCCCCTTCCTCTCATCCTATCCTTCTCTCAATATCATTTCCTTCTACTTACATAATTTTTAAGTGTTTCACTTTTTAAATTGAAACTTTTGTTTTTACATTTTTTTCTTTCTTTCTTTTTTTAATTTCTATCCTATCATTCTGTCCAATCCATTTCCCTCTCTGAGATTAGGATTTGGTTAAATTTACTCTCCATTTACCTCTCCACATCCCTCTAATCCTATTTTTCCCCACATTTCTCCCTAAACTTAACAATTTCTGGTTGCCAAATCCTTCTTTGCTGTTCTTAGCCCATTAATCCATAGTTGTTTGATGCTGAATAGATTGTATCTGTTGAACTAGATTGTATTTACAGATATTTTGACTGTGCAACTACAGGACTCTGGTTGATGCTTGCCTTAAAATAGTGTTGTAGCACAAAATTGGTGTTATTTTCATACCAAATGGGCAGAACAAGCGAGAAAAACACAAGAAAAATGGCAAGCCCATGCATCTCAACTCCCACTCATAATAATCAGGTGACAGAACAGTTAATGAATAATCCAGAGAAGAGTTTCCAAAAAGCCCTACAAACATTACTAGTAAAAATGGTGAAGGAAAGATTGAAAATCTGAAAAGGACTCAGTGTGAATGTGATAAGGAGAGAGAGGAGGCAAACCAAAGATTAATACAGGAATCTCGTGAGCGAGAGGAAGCTACTCAAAGATTAATACAGGAATTGTGTGAGCAGGCTGACAACAGTCAAAGAGAAAAACAGGAATTGTGTGAGTAGACTGAGAACAATCAAATAGTAATACAGGAATTGCAAGAGCAGGATGAAAATAGACAAAAATCAATAGAGGCATTCATAGAATCCATAAATAGACAGCTGAAAGAATTCAGGGAGACCACAAAGGGAATGCTGAATGGAACCCAACAGAAGGAATGGGAGTCCAAGGAAACCATAACCAATCAACTAAGTGATTTGAGAATAAACACTGAACACCAAATTAAGGAAGTAAAGAAGTTTATACAAGATCTAAAACAAAGCTCAAACAAAGAATTTGAAGCCATCAAAGCCAATCAATTAGAAGGAAAAGAAATAAAAAACAAAGTAGAAAGTCTTGAACGTAGCTTAGACCATGCAGAAGATAGAATCTCAGGGATTGAAGACAGCTTAGATATTACAGAGAAAGAACATACAACTATCCAAGACAAATCCAAGAAATATGATAGATCTATTCAACATTTGGAAGACACCATCAGAAGGCCTAATCTGAAGATAATGGGTATAGAGGAGCACTTAGAGACAGAAGTTAATGGTCTAAGAAATTTATTTAACAGGATACTCACAGAGAACTTCCAAAACATGCAAAAATAATAGGCCTATTCAGATACAAGAAGCTTTCAGAACCCCAAATAGAGCAGACAAGAACAGGAAATCCCACCATCCCATTATAATCCGCACAGGATCAATTCAGACCAAGGAAAGGATCCTTAAATCTGTCAAGGAGAAAAGCTCAATCATCTATAAAGGGAAACCAATTAGAATCACCTCAGATTTCTCAGCAGAGACAATTAAAGCAAGAAGAGGTTGTAATGATGTATGCCATGCCCTAAAGACAAACAACTATCAACCAAGAATATTGTACCCAGCTAATAAATATCTAAACATCAAGGTATCTTCAAAAGTAAGACAGAAATGTAAATTAATTTTAACTTTGTATTTTGCATTGATTACTTAAAAATTAACTCTTATTTTAATTTTATTATAATGGCTTTTGGCTATGAATTAGATGTTAATACTGTTCTTATATGCGATCATAATCATTAATTTTTTAAACTGTGAAACTACTACACAGAGGCGTTAAAATTACATAAGCAAGGTAATAAGTACATTTCTTATCAAGCATTGTTCCCTCCTCCTTTGTTTCCCTTTGCCATCCCATCCCATCACCCCACCTTCCTCCCATCCCCCACTCATCCCCCCACTCCAAAGTTGTAAATTTTATTTTTTGTCATAACGTCCTGTACATCTCATTGTTGCAATGGGTCCACCTGTATCCCCATTTAAACTATTTGTTTTTTCTCTTCCCCTCCACAAATTATATCAACATACCAACATAAAATACATTAAAATATATAGTAAAGAATCTTTAATAGCACACAATGAAAGACATATTATTGATATAAATATTTGCTGATAAGTATTTGTTATTGTTTTATTAGCTATTTTTTTGGAAAAAGTAAAGCAAAACCTACACCTAAACAGATGATTCCAAACTTAGTATAACATTTACATTTTTATTAGCATATATATATATATATAATTTAAAAATAATGTCAAATGCATTTTTGTCTTTAGTATAGCTAATATTACATTATGGATGTTAAACCATGACTGTAAAACACTTTAAATGCTCATTTTTCTTGTATATGTCACTGGTTTCTGAATAACAAAGAAAATTCACTTTTCTGTTTTCTTCTTGTATTTTTTTTGTCAAGGTGATGTACAAATGGATTACAGTTACATAAACGAGGTAATGATAAATTCCTTATTATCCAATTCCTCAATTTTCTCTTATTTTCTTTCCCCCACTACCACTCCCACCACAAGTTGGACAGATCACTTCCAACCTATTGTCTTGTGTATATCACTGTTGCATTGGTTCCCCCTTGTCCTTTGTCTCACCATTCTCTCTTTCCTCTTCCCTTCACTAATTCAAATAAACATATATACAATACCAGGGTAACAAAATCAAATGGAGTGACAACAGGGGATATACTATAGGGAGAAGAACATACAAAAGAAACAAAAAAAACCATGTAGAATATTAAAAAAATAGCAACAACAAAAAGTCACTTGTGTCCATGTCTTGGAGTTCATTTCGCTTAGCATCATCTTATATGGTGATATGTGCATAGCTATTGAGCCATTTTGCTCATCTAGTACAATTATCCTAGATGTATTCTAATTATTGCAAATAAGGTCTGTCTTACTTCACTTAATATGCTTTTTAATACCAGTTGATATTAAAGTTATTTAAAGGATTTGCTTTATATTTTTCCTATTTTTGGTAATGTTAGATATCTAACATCATTCTTAAGAGTATTAAAATAACAATCAATTTCTACTAATTATTTTATATTATTAATCATATTAATAAATACCTATTGAATTTATAACATTCTATTTCAGTATGTTATCAAAAATACTAAAGCTATTCAAGTAGCTTACTTTTATATCCTCATTATTAGTTATTATATTTCAGACAATGTTATAATTAGAACCACACAGAAATTTGCATGTGAAATATAATCATAAAAGTGGGTATATCATTAAAACCATTTTACTTTTCTAAAAGCAGTATGAATATAAGTAGACCTTCAAATGGGGATGTGTATGTTGCATTTGAACATTATACTTTGGTATAATGTTCATCATATGGTAAGTCCTGATGTTTGTCATTGCCTGAAGGAATTCTTTGTTGATATTTTGGTATGAGTTAGCAAGCTTCCTAATAAAAGCTGTCCTCTCCTCTTTTCCAAGCATTATTTAATGATACATAGTACATTACTAAGACTTCTTTTGGATATACAAGTGTCTGAGCTTGGAATAATTATTTCTAGAATCATATGTCAGGTAAGCTATGCTTACTTGATAAATAATGCATGCTAGTATCTATTGAAATGATTATCTTTATTTTTCAATAATAGTAGCTTCTTTATACCTTTTCATTTAAAAATAGTTATCTGGAACTATTAATTAAAACTCTTAATTATTGGTTTTTAATTATGGATTTTTCATTATCAAGAACGAAAAAAATCTGAGCTATCCCCCCAATTTTGTTTCTGAAGGCTTTTTTCTTGGTATTTGACAGTGCTTAATGTACATAGAAAGAAAAGGAAGAGTAAAATTATAAAAGAAGGGACAGTGTCATTTCCTAGATTGGTAATTCAGATGAAGGATTTTCTTTTATTATTCTGAATAAGGTCAACCAAAGGGTGATTCTAAAAGTGGTGTGTTAAATTCTACTAATAATCATCTCTTGTTCTTCTGGACATCACAGTTGTGTTACATTTTCTGCAGACATTCATCTGTAATAAATTAAATCACAGGGACACAAAGCAAAACCAGGAACAATCAAGAAACTGCTAATCAGCATATCCTAAGATCATGACGGTTTTTGTCTTATTTATTCTGAAGTCTAGATAGGAAGAATTTTATCTCTTAATATGAGTATTAAGAAATTTTCTATGAGGTAAATCCCAATAAAGAGGAATGGTTGTCAAAGCACTGAAAATCTGAGAGAATTTTTAAATGGCCCTTAAAATATTGGTCTCCAAACCATTCCTGATATTTTGCTACCCCCAGTCTGGCCAACTGATCAACTGAGAAGCTACTAGCATCATCTTGTTGTATTGCTGTTGTACTATGAGATTAATGTAACCTAAGTTTCCACAGATACTGAAGAATTTCCGTAAGGAAGAATCTTGGAACAAAGCTAAATTTTGACTGATTTTCCATCTGTCACAATATATTTAAGTGTCTTGGTTTTGGGGTTTTTTTTTGCCTCTAATGTTATGTCAGAGTTGTTCATTCTGCATCATTTTCACATAAACTAGAACTAATGACTTAAGCTATTTTTTCTGCTTTCACTCTAGTAATGGATATTTAAGTTGTTCACAAGGAAACAAATATTAGTAAGAATATAGCATAATTATTATGTGACAAGTTTATTCTATTGCATTTTTTAATGTAGATGCCTAAAATTAGCAGTTCCTTGTCTCGTCTCTTCTTTCTTAAAGCAATAAGATAAAACCACTTAAGGTGACATATATGCAATATATTTCATATGTGTCATATGAAATATATAATATATTACATTTGTCTATATTTTATTTATGTATATGTATATTATATATGCTATATACACATATTGGAAGTTTGAGGTTTATTGTAGCAAACTTATATAAAGGAGTTGGGTTTGCTTCGTGTACCTGTAGCAAAAAGTAATTATGTATAGAACAAAATAATGAGAGAATGTAATGGTTGAAAAATTATATATTAATGAATAAAATAATATCACAGTAGCCCACTCATATTTCAGGGAAATATTTTCAGGGATACTGGAATAATCCAAAATCCAGCTTTTTACTTCACAGTACACAGTATTAGTGGAGCTGTTCAAAACCTGTCAGGGAATCTCGAGTAGTTTATTTTCCTAAAGACTTCACTATAACACCTAATTGTAAAAGTGGGAAGTTTATTCTTATTCCAACTATGTTATCACTTACTGTCACTTCTTTTACAAGAACTTTAGTTAGATAATAGCATTCTATTCTTGCTTCATTTATTTAAATAGGTATACATAATTTTTATGGACAGAATATACATTGTTTTCTGTTATTCCTCACTTCATTTCTTCCCAGTACAACAGATGTTACTGGCTGATTTGTTTCTTAAATAGCATTTATAATTTAAAATATAGCATACATTTTCCAGAGAAAAATAATTCTGATTTATTTTTAATTATTAGTTTTATGAAATATGTGGGCTTGAAATCACAGCACTACTCTTCATTATGTGAAACATACTCAACAATAAGTTTAACTTTTATTGTAGCATTGTACTTAGCTTTGAGACTATACTTAGCTTTGAGTGACTAGCTAATTTTTCAAAATTGTTTCATCATCCACAAAGTGGCAAAATGTGGTATTTATTTTTGCCTGGTGTTTATCTGAAAGATTGAAGCTATGGGTGGTAAACAATGTTTAAATGACTTATAGTCTTTTTTTCATATGTCACTCATGCTCAGGTTAATCAGTATTTACATTGATTCATATAAATTCTGTGTTCTGCAAATCAAAGATCTTTGTGCTCTACTATAAGAGATTGCCACTTTTTCCAACCTTGAAAACCAAAAGTTAACCAAAAGTTAATCTGAATTCAGAATTGTTCAGAAAATATACTGAATAAATATTTGCACAAACTTCTGCTTAAATGCAAACTTAAATTTCATTTTAGGGTTTGAAGAACTTTTTTTTTAATAGGTGATATTTTATGTTTATGTGTATAATGCTATATCACTTTTCCACAAATGAATTCACCATCTGTACTTCCTGTTACTAAAATTTGTCTTCCATATGTTCCAAACTCATTCTTTTCCTGGTGACATGGAAATTTAGTTTATGTTGCTTTATTCTGCTCTTGGATGCCATTTTATGCACAGAAGTAGCACTGAATATTTAGGTGCTATAAATACCCTATTCACTTTAAATGATAAAAATATTAATAAATAATGAGACAATTATTGTTGAAGTTCTATATTTAAATAGAATAACAAAATTAACATGAATTACATGAAGCAGTACACATGTATACATAAAAAATCTATGTAATGATTGATAAATTGTCAATACTGGGCTTAAGCTTTGTGTGGCGTAGCTGTTGCAAAATATATACTGCTTATTTGAATTAAATTAATAAAGCATATATTAACTATTTGCAGATCAAACAATTTAAAATAGAGTCACAGATGAAAATTATGGAAAAAAATAAAATCTACAGAAAATATTGCCAATAATTTCTCAAAATCAATTGGAAACCTAGGCATTCTTGAACATTGATTAAAATTGTTTCATATTATTTCTTTGTAGATATAGAATCATATTTTCAAATTCTACCAACACATGAAGAAATCATTAATGATATTAACAATATTGTGATCTGTTACCAGTTTGAAGAGAAGTGAGCATTGATTTTTTTTCTTCCAATTTAACATGGCATATATCTTAATCTATTTAAGAAAGAGAAATCACAGGCTGAATTGCTTATTAGCAATTCATCCCTTCCTTATTTTAATATTTTCATGTTATAATATATAATTTTCACTTGAAGTTATATATATTATGTCTTTCTGAATTAAACAAATCTATTCAAATATGTATTTGGGTATGTCTTTATCAATTTATTGTTATGTTTATTTTCAATATATTGAAGACTTAAAAATTTAATTTTATAAAATTTTATTTAAAAATATATATTTTTGTTTTGTTTCTTTCGGTTGTGGGCTTGAACTCTGGGCTTAGGCACTGTCCCTGCGCTCTTCAGCTCAATGCCAGTGCTCTACCACTTGAGCCACAGCGCCACTTACGGTTTTCTAGTGGTTTATTGGAGATAAATGTCTCCTGAAGTTTCCTGCCCAGGATGGCTTTGAACCACAATCCTCAGTTCTCAGTCTCCTGAGTAGCTAGGATTACAGGGGTGAATCACTGGCTCCTGGCTTATTTTTATATTTCTTTAGTAATAATTTTATTGAGTTTTTTATTCTTTCATTGAATTCTTAAGATGTATGTTCATATAATTACTAACTAATTAATTAATTGTTTTATTTTATTTTTTGTGGTACTGCAGTTTGAACTCTAGGATTTGAACTTGTTCCGCTGCTAGTATTCTGCCATTTGAACCACACTTCTAGCTTTATTGGATTATTTTGGACACAAGATCTTTTCTGCCTTTGCCTCCCTCAAATTGTTATTTTCCAGATCTTGCCTTCCTGAGTAGCAAAGTTTACAATTTGACTTTGTCACATATATTTTTTATTTATCCTAAAACTACATGTGTTTTACATCTCTCCATATATTTATTAACATTTTTTCAGATACTTTTTATTTGTTTTAAAATACATACATTTACGATTGTTGAATATTATATAGTCAAATCCTGACTATCCATATGAATAATGTAGTACCTCCATGTTCCTAATTTTAAGGTTTTTTAATGTACCAATACTAAAATAGATTTTGTTTGTTTATCATTATAAAGGTAATATGCAGAGATAAAATGTTTGTACACAATTAAATAAGCAATATGTTTTAACTGAATCATTTTTCTTCTGTGGTATAATATGTGATATAATCAACATAAAAATGTACAATGCTTTTTTGTAGTATTTCATTTTATTTTTATGCATCTTATTTCTATTCTTCTATTCTAAATATTCTTCTATTCTAATTATTAATTATTTAGGCATTAGTTAATTTATTATTTCATTTTTACTTCTACTTAGTTCATATTTAATTATTATTTTAATGCTTATACTAAAAAACTTGTCATATATTTTAAGAATATGAGTAATTTAGCAATTAATTCTCTTCATCTTTTTTTATGGATTTTCACGTGTCTAGTGTATGTTACTTTACAAATTTAGCCACAAGGGAGAATTAGTAAAGTACTATATTAATATCCTTTATGTGCTTTGTGGGAATGCTTTCTTGTTTTCTTAAGTCTATGAGCACTCAGATTATTTTTTGTCCCAATTGTTCAATAAAATTTTGTACTGACTACAAATGATAATTGATTAGATATTTTTGTTACTGTGGTGGGCAGGTTTTACTATAATGGAATTACTGAATTAGAAGAAAAGCTAATGCAAATTCCATTACTCTTAAATTTATTATCCTCAAATAGTTGTACAAGATTTTGATTTAACATATCCATTAAGTGTAAAATGCAGTTTGAATAGAGTTAAGCTTCCAGCTTTCTCCTTTTTCCCATCAACTGTACCAGTTGGGATTTAGAAGAACCAAGTGAACTTCAAAGTCCTGGCTACAAATTTTATTTGTGGTAGAACTGGTAGAGAGACTTGCTCTTCCCCAGCCAAAGCAGAGACTGCAATCATAAATTCAGGCTATGATGCTGGAGAAATATGCCAGGCAAAGTACAAATTTCAGTGGGGATCAACATGAAAGATATTACCAGGCCTTGTAAGAGAATTATTGATAGCTGATGAAAAGTTAGCTGATAGGAAACTATTATTTTTATAACTATTTCTAGAACATTCTGCCATCATCTCTTCTTCTGAGTCCTTTAGGACTGCTCTGTGGGTTTCTTTCAAACTGTGGTAGACTTTATCACTATTTTCCCAGTGATTCCATAAATGTTGTCAGATGCTTTTTTAAGTGTTGTATCTACATAATTTATTGTGGTTTGTCTTTCAGCTTGCTAACTTAATATATTTATTTCATATGCTACAACTTACTGAGTAAGTAAGGAACTAGTTATGGTCACTTTTTCTTTCTTTTCTTTTTCTTTTCACTATTAAAAAATTGGATGCTTTAAAAAAAACTTAGTCATGCACCACTTCTTTTTTTCCCTGCACACATTTCCAAACCTGCCTCATTTTTAACATCTGATTTTTAATAATCTGTCTTCTGATAATTTCAATATGTATGATTATGAGAGCTCTTCCCACTTTCTGCTTCCTTCTGTTGCTCATTTTATCGCTGATCTGTTAATTGATAGCTTAATTTTTACTTTTTGTTTCCCACTCTTTTTAAAAATTAAAATTTGAACATATAGGCAATTGGAATGAATGTATGTCTTTCAGAGAAAATCTGGGTTTATTTCTGCTCAGTATCATTGCTACTAATGTTTAGATACCTTTTTCAATAACCATCAACAGTTGAATTCTTTCAGTCCTTTCAGAATCAGAGTATATATGTGTAGTGTTTATTCCAAGTAAAAGCCTGTCTTACATATAAGTTTATAAGTTTAGGACTCAGAAAGACTTACTTTTAGTTCAAAATACCGTAAGTTGGCAATCCTCAATTTAAACACTTCTAAATTGTGACCAACATTTTGGAAGACCTTATATGTTTATTTGTCATTTACTTGTCTTCTAAAGCCCTTCAAAATCAGAGTACTATTACTTCTGGATAAAAATATGCCCTTAAGATAAATTTACTGTATGTCAACAAATTCTTCTTTCAGCCATTTGTTACATATAGGCATTTGTTTTATAAATTCTTTACTATTTTAACATTGTTTTGATATTAGTGGTATAAATTTTGAAGTTATTTTTTACAATATGCTCAATAGATTTTAATGGAAGACATTCCAATAATGCATTGAGTGTTATTAGAGTAATATTTTGCAGAAAATATTTTATCTTTGCACTGTTGTTTATTAGGTTTAGATTACAGTTACTGGACATTTTGTCAGACAACCCAAGAGTAATACATTGAGTTTGTGAATCTTATTTGAAAAAGAGGCTTGGCCCCACGTACCACTTATGTACATAGAAAAATGTCTAAGTGCAATGGCAATGAAGCATAAGCACACAAAATAGAAAAAGATATTTTAAAATCTGCCAATAATGTAATACACACAAGTAGGGCTTCAGAAAGGTAGATAGATAAACCAATTTTACAAATGCTTAATGTATTGTACCTATATATATATATATATATATATATATATATATATATACATATACTTTATTTTCTGAATTATTAAGAACACTATCTAGGGAATATACTTTATGAAAGCATCTCTCATTGATCTGGAAATAATAATGTCTAAAGCTAAACATATTGCAATTGAAATAGCTTGGTCACATACAACAGTAATAGAAACAGTAAAAAATAGCAACAGAGAACATAGAAAGTGGCAAAAGCTCCCATGCTCCTGGATTAGAAAGATCAACATCGTGAAAATGGCAATCCTTCCCAAGGCTATCTACAAATTCAACGCAATACCTATCAAAATTCCAACCTCATTCTTCAAGGAAATAGAAGA
>NW_012267281.1:15569709-15583260 GCF_000151885.1 Dipodomys ordii | reverse complement strand
TGCATTGTTGGTGGGAGTGTAAACTTGTTCAACCACTTTGGAAAGCAGTATGGAGGTTCCTCAAAAGACTCCACATAGAGCTCCCCTATGACCCAACAATCCCACTTTTGGGCATTTACCCTAATAATCACAAACAAGACCACACTAAAGCTACCAGCACAAATATGTTTATTGCAGCATTATTTACCATAGCTAAGACATGGAACCAACCCAGATGCCCCTCAGTAGATGAATGGATCAAGAAAATATGGTATATATACACAGTGGAATTCTATGCCTCCATCAGAAAGAATGACATTGCCCCATTTGTTAGGAAATGGGAAGACTTGGAAAAATTATATTAAGTGAAGTAAGCCAGGCCCAAAGAAACATAGGTCCCATGGTTTCCCCTATTTGCAATAACCAGTGCATGTCTGAGTCAAGCAGAAAAGGTCAGATAAGTTGATGTTAGGGAAATGAACCCTGAGATATGTATTCAAGTGTTTTTTTTTTCTTTCATGCGATTGTTTCTAACATTTATAAAATTATTTCTTTGTTGTTTGTATGTCCCTCCCCCACGGTATAACCCCTGCTTTCACTGTGCTTTTTGTTGGTATAATTTGTGGAGGGGAAGGGAAAAAACAAATTGGTTAAATAGGGATACAGGTGGACCCATTGCAACAGTGAGATGTACAAGTCCTTATATCGAAAAACGAACTTTACAATTTTTGTGTGTGGTGGGGAGTTAGGGTAGGGTGGGGCGGGGGGTGGGGAGGGTATGGGAAGGGATGGGAAAGGGAAACAAAGGAGGAAGCAACAATGCTTGATAAGAAATGTACTCGTTATCTTACCCATGTAATTGTAACCCCTCTGTACGGTATTTTCACAATAAAAAAATAATTTCAAAACAGCAACAGACCCAGTGTAGGCAGAGCATGAAATTGGGAGTCACATATTAAATTGAATCACAGCCTCACTGTGTTCTTAGCTTTGTGACTTAATTAACATTACATAATCTCTATGAGCCCATTTTGTCACTAATATAGACACTAATGTTAATGCTTTCATGGGTTATTATGTAGTTAGAATGTTGATGCTGTAGATACAAATTAAAAACTAAATGTAGCCTTGGAATAATACTATTTATATTTTTATTAATATTTTACAATTACCATTCTTTCATTTGGTGAAGGAGAGCAAATTTAGACATAATGTATTTTAATGTCATTGTTCTAGACTTTTGGGCATTTTAATTAATGTTAAATATATCTGGGAAAAGAGAAAACTCTCAAAACTCTCAAAGAATGCAAAAACACCAAGCCAACTTTTATAACAGAAGAAACATAATTTCATTAAAAAAATAGATGCTATGAAATGAATGATTGTTCTGAAAGAATGAAAAGAAGAAAGAGCTCCTAGCACAAACAAATTACAGCATGACCCTGAAGTATAAGATCAAAACAGAATATTTTAAGAATAAGGAAAAAAATACAAAGTCAATTGAAGGAAATATATTAGGGATAGACCAGGAAAATAAAAAGAATTCCAGAACACAGTGAGGTATAACTGGAATCATCCTTTACCGAAGCCATCAATCTTAGTAACAGAGTACATTAATCAAGTCTATGGAAATGAGAATATTGATTTATTCAAAACATGGTCATTATGATCTTTGAAATCCTAATTATGAAAGTTAAGGTGTAAGGAAAAAATATGTCCTACTGATTTTTCTTGTCTTTTTTGTGCTTTATTATTCTGGTTCAAAATGAAAACAAAATCAGTCTTTTATAATAAGATTTCAAATGTGTAACAATGAAAGAGAGCACAATGAAGAAATGTTTAAATATAAAGGTTAGGTCTTCACAAAGATTTCTGCAGCATATAGCCAACAATGTATTAAATGATTAATGCACTGACATACATTATTTGTGAAATTTATGAGATGCAGGTGTATACTTACATGTACATATGCTCCTCCACACATATGAATTAATGTAGATTTCATAGTACACAGATGTTTAATCTATTATACATACAATGTTACTGACTATAAATGATATATATAATTATATGCATATAACTTGTAAATATAATTATATGTATATATGGTATAGTATATATTAAAATAAGGATTAGATTAAAAATAAACTCATTAAAATTATATATAAGTTTCTGAGGGTTAATCAGCAAAATATTATAATAAATAATGTTTACTACTGTTTAGGTGATACTTTTGTAAAATAATATGTGTAAGCACATTATAGGGAAAGTTTTATAAAGAAAGTGGTGGAGAGATGGAACAGGTTTTCTTATTGAATTCTGAGGTAAAAGAACTGGCGCTGTAGCTCAAGTGGTAGAGTGCTCGCCTTGAGCTGAAGAGCTGAGGGAAAGCACTCAGGCCCAGAGTTCAATTCCCACTCCCAGCCAAAACAAAAAAACAAAAACAAACAAAAAAACTTCTGAATTCTGAGGTAGAGGATCAATTGTAAATGATTAATTCATTGTCACTTTTTCACTATAACCAAAACATGTTACTAAATGTATCCTACATCTTGTATTCATATTTTCATAGATTATTATTAAGAGATTAATTTATTCCATTGTGACTAGTTTAGAGAAGGACAACAAAATCTACTAACATACTATCAGCAAAAAAATCATTAAAGAAGTCAAGATACTTACTTAATTGATATAATCTATTCATTGTCTCACTAAAGCTCACTTTGATGAAAGTTGGATGTAAGTTTTTGAAAAGACTCTCCATTTGGTCATGATAAATACAAATCTTGCTATGATTTGACAGTAATGTGAAAGCTGTAAGTGCAAATTAAACACTGGTCGCTCTGAGAAAAATGAGGACCCTAAATGATGTTAAAGTATATTTTTGGATGCCATTACCAATTGACAGATGTTGACTATGAGTTTATACCTTTTATGCATTTTGACTAATGGCACTTAATTTTTCAATGTTTAAATGAATTCTCAATTTGCTGGGGTTTTTTTTTGTTTTGAAATGTCAGATATACTAAATGAGAAATACTGAAAATATTAGCATTATATCAGTGATTTGGTTTATATTAAATATTAACATTTCAAATAAGCAAAAAAAGACTGTTCCTATGGAAATCTTACATTTTTATCCTCTGCATATTTATAACATATTAAGAGGAAGACTGTTTAAGTGGAATTACATCTACATAATTGTTGCTTTTCCAATAAACATAAAACTGTGACAGGTTAATAAAATTGTAAATATTATTGTGTATATTACTTGCTCCTTTTAGCACAAAGATATGCAGTTCACTGACTTCTAAATCAGTTTCATCCCTCCTGAGCTCATTATACAGTGCAGCAGATCTGAACGGAAAGGGTTGAAACATTTGTATTGGTTTAGAAAAAAATCTGTGCTCACATGGGGATGGAGTAAGTAAGGATTTTATAGTTCCAAATATGTTTTCTTATTGAATTTGCACCTGCTTAAATCTCAGCCAAATGGTGGTACATGGGCCAGTTCTATTTTCCATTTTCTTTGTGAATTAAAAGTAAAATAAATGTGCAATTGAACCCAGACAACAGATGGATCTCAATAGGTATAAACATATTGTGCCATATGTTGGAATAGCACTTTCAGAAAGTACTTGGCATTGCTAAAATATTTCGTTTTCTATAGACATATGAATATATATATATATATATATATATATATACACTACTACAATTAAAGATAAAGTGACTGATTTAATTCTTTTTACTTGGGAGACATGCATACCCCATCAGGTGAGAAACAAGATTACTCCTGAGGACCCCTGATAAGATGTAAGAAAGGTAAAGCTAACACAGTATGGTTACTCTGTGCCTATGGCTCATGTCTATAATTCTAGCAACTCAGGAGACTGAGACCTGAGGATCAATATTCAGAGCCAGCCATGGCAAAATATTCACTTAGAAACCTTTCTCCAAAAAAAGCTAAAATTCTAAGTGAAGATGTGACTCAGTTAATAGGTTACCAGTCATGATCAAAAACCCAAAATAGATTGTGAATTTCTGAGTTCAAACCCCAATACTGAAAATGTGGGTGTGACTGACGTTCCCTCTGTTTAGCACAATGTCTCTTGTAAGGTTTGAGAACTTTGAAAAAATATATTCATATGTATATGAATATATTGTGTATATGATATATGCATATACATATATACTAGAGTCTCTTTTCTTTTCTTTTGTCTGCTGCCCTTTGGTATGACTTGTTTCCATTCCATTTAGGGACATTTGGAAATAGAAATTTTACAAAGCAATATTTTGTTAATCAATTTAACTGAGTGATATACTGATGTTCGACAATATCATCAACCTTTCCGGATAATTTATGTAATTGCTTCCAACATCTAACCTGTACTTTTAATCCCACATCAAGTTGCAGTCACAAACTTTACATTGATGTTTCTACATAGATTACTTTCAGGTTGAATATGGGAACTTTTCTTTTTAAAAATGTATAGTTTTTATTGTAAAGATACTGTACAGAAAGGTTACACTTACATGAGTAAGGTAATGAGTACATTTCCTATCGATCATTGTTACCTCCTCCTTTGTTTTTCCCCTACCATCCTTTGCCTCCCCACCTTCTCAACTCTTCCCTCTCCAACCCCCAAAATTGTAAAGTTTGTTTTCAACATAGTGTCTTGTAGAACTCATTGTTACAAGGGTCAACCTGTATCTGTGTTTCAGCATTTTGTTATTTCTCTTCCCCTTCCCAAATTAGAAAAATGTAAATACAAGATGCAGGGCACCAGAATCAAATACAGTGAAAACAGGGTTTATAGTATGGGGGAAGAACACACAAAAGAAACAAAGGAAATCATATAGTACATTATAAGTTCATTAAAAACAACAGAAACAAAGATAAAACCTCTTATATGGTCATATGTGCATAGATTTTGAACTTTTCCACTTGTCTGGTAAGATTATACTAGACATATTCTAGTTGTTGCAAATAAGGGAAACCATGGGACCTATGTTTCTTTGGAAATGGAAATACTTTTCTTCTTTTAAAGAATAAACAAAGGCTGAGGTTGAGCATCTTCTTTAACTTTTGTACTTCCTCCTTGGAGGGCCTAGTTCAGTGGTTTAAAGTGTCTCTTCTTAAGTTCTCTTTATTCATCTCAGATACAGTAAGGAATCTTCAGATAATAGTCACCCATTGACATAAAATATCAGTGCCTTTTTTTTTGAGCAAACTCATAGTGCCTTCTACTATATACAATGTCACCATTAGTGAAAGGCAGCAAACAACACAGGTGTGATATTTAATCACTACAAGGGAAATAAAATGTAAGATTAAGGAAAATGAATACATTTTGAATACATAAATAGACATTTATTGAATAACATAACAGAAACTAAAATTTCTGTAAAATATAATTTATCAGGTCCCAGTTACTAGTCAAAATTTTTCCAAATGTGAATATAAAAACTTTACTCATATTTGGCAAAAGAAACTTTTAAAACGCAACTATTTTAAGACATAAAGATTAAAATAATTTGTCTAAGGTAGAATATATATATATATATATATATATATATATATATATCCTGAAAAAAACTAGTTAGGAAGTCAACCTTTAACTTTGTTTTTAAAATAAACATTCTGTGGATTGAGATAATAATTTAAATAGATTCTTAATGTATTTTAAGTAAAAGCACAATTTTGCACATATATCCCACAATTTCTAGTAAATACTCAAAATATAATATACTAAATACTACAAATGAAAGAGAAATTGCTAGGTAAACTAAAATTGGGAACATATCATTGCGTTCCACAATATAATGCCTGTTTTTTCAAAGTATCTTCCTGAAATTACTTTATGGATAAGTCCATACTCTAAGTTTTCTTAAATAAACAGTACATTTTGCTTTATGTACATTTACAATATCAAAACTGTTCTCAGGGAAAACATAAAAAAATAAAATCATCAGGCAAGGTAATTAGATAACTCACAATGCCATAGAAAATCAGCTGCCTTACTCTCTGCTTGGACAAACACAGCATGCAGAAACATCAGCCCAAGGCTGCCTTGTTACTTACATTATCCTTTCCATGAGCCTCTGGGCTTAAAATTATAATTCATTTTTACTCAGTATATCTGGGAACTTCAATACTTTTAGATTTTTGTTAAGAGGCATAAAAACTCAAAGAAGCTCTAGACATTGCTTGCATGTTATTACTTGATACTTTTATTCATATTCTCAATTTACTTATTTACTCATGTATTTATTTTTGTATTGCACCAACATTGATGTACTCATATGTTTATTTGTTTCTCTGTTTAATCTAGAGTACAGGTATAAAACGAAGGCACTGAGCTAATTCAATTTTTTGCTTGATCGGAAGTCTATCATGAGAAACATGCAAGCAGCTTTCTGCTGGTTATTTTGGAGATGGACTTTCAAAGATTTTCTGCTGGGATTGACTCAACACAGTCCTCCATATTTTTAGCCTACTGAGTAGCTAGGCTCACAGGCCTACTAGTACCTCTCTGGTTGAAACATAGTTGTCACATACTTAGAATTACATTGGACTAAGCAGATGAGTGTGTCAGATGGCAGATAATTTATCAGGTGGCTCATGATTGTAATCCTAGCTACTTAGAGATTCAGATCTGATGATCAGGGTTCAAATCTAGCCCTGGGAGGAAAGTCCCCAATAAAATTTTCTGAAAAAGCCAAAAGTGGTGCTGTCACTCCAGCTATAGACCTAAGCAGAAAGAGGCACAGGGACAGCACTCAGGCTCTGAGTTCAAGTCCCAGGCCTCACACACACACACGTGTACACTCACTCACACACACACACACACACACACACACACACACATCCACACTCACAAACACAAATTGTGTTTTCACATATTATCAGCAGATTTTTTTTCTTTTTGCAGCCAGAAAAAACCATTAAATGACTCTCAACCCTGTTTACTTTATAATGATCAGAGAATTTTATCAATTGCACTTAAATATTCCTTTAAATTAAAAAATGTATATATTCTGAAAGAATTGTTAGAGGAAAGTCCTTCTTCTTTTCAAATATTAATTTATAGTATTATCCTGAAAATACCTAGAAGAGAAAGCTTGCTAAGCTGTGTGATTTTTCAGCTTAAATATAAAATGAAAATTCCTTCAATGGATTTTACTAAATCTTAAAGAACATTTTAATTTCAACTAATAATTTACATGCAAATATACATATGCAAAAACTTACACATAGAAATACAATACTCAAATGCATATGCACATATACACATATATTATGCAATAGTGTTTGGTCTTAATTACATGATGTGTGTGTGTGTATGCACGCATGACCATCATGGGGCATGAACTCAACGCCTGGGCATTGTCTCTTATTCAAGGCTAGTGTTCTACTTCCTGAGTAAGTAGGATTAGAGGTATGGCCACCGGCACCCAGCTTGCTTTAGTCATTTTTCAGATAGTGATTACACATTATTCCCTGACTAAGGGAAATTAATCCTGTCTTCACTAGCATTACAGACACGAACCATCTTTCCTTATTTATTCTTTGTGACAAAATCTTGGCTAATCAGTGTTTCCAACTGGCATGGAATCACGATCCTTCTATCACCACTTTACAAATATTCAGAATTACAGATGTGAGCCACTGCACCAGGCCTTTATTTATTATTTGATCTTTGTGCATTTCTGTCCTTATCAAATAAGAATACAGAAATTTGTCACGGATATTTGATTTCAGTTCAGTTTCTTTAAGTATAATCTAGCCTAAACTCTTGCCTTTACTTGGGATACAGAAAGAGCACACCTTCGTTAGACTTGCAAGACCATTTTAATCAGTGCACAGAGGCATGTTTGTATTTGCATTTGAAATTTTGCTATCTACTATGCTAAAGGATCTGGAAAATTACAAAAGAACTTACTTCAAGTGCAATGTAGTTGTGAATATTCAAACAGTCATTATGCAAAGACATTATACCACAAATTTGAGGCCAAAAGGACTATAACTTAAATGTGGCCCTTTGAGCCACACTTTCAGTATGGCTTTTCATTGGTCAATGGGATATGAAGTCTTGCAGACACTTCTACAAGTGCTGGTTTAGTGCCATAATCTCAGCATTTTAGTAGCTAGGATTAAATGTATGACTATTAGCCCCTGACATGAATTATTTTTTTTACATTTTACTTGGCAGAAATGATTTCATACTGATGAGGTGAATAAGTAGACACTCTGTTACCAATGTCAGATAGAATGGAGGTATTAACTATTTTACTCTAGTTTACGTCGTCTCATAATTTATTTTCATAATCACTATGTCAATATTTGTTTATATTGTTGACTATAGTTACTTTAATGATTTTTCCATATTATCAAGTTAGCATTATTAAATGTGTAGATCCATGTGATCTGTAATTAACTAATACATCCTGAATCTCAGGTGGACTTCAGCATTATCATGTCAAGTAATCTGTGACAATTTCTGAGTGAGGCTGAAATCTCTTGAGGTGATGAACAATTAACTTAAGAACAAAAGAGGATGGACAAAGAGCAGAATTAATTTTATTTTGGATATCTACTTATATTAATAGATATGTTTATCAGTATTTTTTGTGGGTTTGTGATAGGTCAAGAGATTTATTATTACAAAGGTTCTCAGAAATTAATGGCTACTTATCTTGGCTCTGATTTGACCGGTAAAACATAGGGAGCTCAGTATCTCTGGACTTCATTATGATTCGAGATTTAGGATGGAAAAATATCTCTCTTTTTTTCTCTGTCCATGACAAGTCTGATTTTTTTGTTTTGTTTTGCTTTCTTTTTTGTTTATCTTTTTTTTTCTCCTCACAATCTTTAATTTTGCTCGATTCTACTGCACTTTCAGTCTTGCCAGATAGTTTATTTGCTTGGTGTTTCTGTGGCTGATTTTTTTTTTTTAGTTAACTGTTGGGCTGGTGTTTCTGAACTTGGAATAATAATACTCCAAATCTAAATGCAAATGGAGAAACTATAATGATTATTACTTCAAGTAAATTTTTCCCCATGGGAAACTGTATGTTCTGTTATTGCTATATTACTATTATTTTATTATTATACATATTTATGGGCTACAGTATGATTTTTTAAATGATGAGAGCATCTCGATATTTATCATTTCTCTGTGGTGCAAATATTCAAAATTCACTCCTTCAGCTATTTTGACATACATGATAAATTGTTTTCATAGGGAGCTAACCATGCTGCAGAACAATGGAACCTATTACTCTTTTTGAACTAGTTCTCTATCTACAGTAAAGTCCCTTATGCACTTTTGTCCCTCCTGGCTTCTGCAACCAATATCTCTTCTCTGATTCTATGACACCAAACTTTTTGGTTTCTACTTGTGAGTGGGAGCATACAGTATTTCTCTTTGTGTATCTGCCTTATTTCATTTAACATGAGGCTGATATTATTAGTTTTGATATGTGTTTCAACATTATTATATTTGTGGGCAGAGACCAAGGAAAGTTACTAAGAGAAAAAGTGTCATTTCTGATATTAGAGGACCTTGGGGAATGTTGCAGATAGTGAAGGCACTTTCCTTTATTAAATAGGCTGCCATATATATATATATATATATATATATATGTATAAGTATATACATATATATTTGGTAGCCTATATATATGTTTATGTATGAACTATATGCCTATTGTAAACATTGAGGAGGGTGGGTGAGGATATTGAATGAGGTAATATTGATCAAGATGCACTATATTCATAAGTTGTTTTGTTGAATGGCTAATAATTTGTACAACTATTTAAAGATAATATGAAATATTTTAAATGCTATTCTTTTTATAAGTGAATATGATTATGTATATATGCATTCATATATAACAAATATATATATATACATTTTAATTGATCAGGTATAATAGAGTAATGCAGAGTTTTTGGAGGGGATTGCTTGTGGGGCTTGAACTCTGGGCAACAGAGCCACAACATATACATGTTTTTAATCTATCTGTGAATATTCAGAGATCTGTAGGACATTTTCTATTTTCTAAGGACTGTGTGTTAAGACTAATAAAGAAATATATTTAACTGGCCTTCAATAAGAGAGTGAAAGAAATTTCTATTTAGACTTCACACAGATGTCCTATTTTTAGGATATCCTGTAAAATTTGATAGTTTATCTTATACTAAACCAATTCCTAAGATTACTTTAGATTTCCACATAGAATTCACTGTTTAAATTTTACTTTGCAGTTTACAAGCTTGGTGTAAAAAAGGGCAGTAAAGTACTCTTCAGTGGGGACAATGTAAAATAATTTCAATAGTGATAAAATCAACAAAGATAACTATTAGAGTAAAAAACTTAATGGAGCAAGTTCATTAATGTATTTGTTAATTGGATTAAAATTGGTTATAATGAAAAGAAAATGACTAAATATCAGTAGGTAGAAATACATAAGAATACCTAAGAGTTGTTTATAGGATAGGGAATGTGGCTTAGTGGTAGAGTTCTTGCCTATTATGTATGAAGCTCTGGGTTCAAATCCTCAGTACCATATACACAGAAAAAGCCAGAAATGAGGTTGTGTCTCATGTGGTAGAGTGCTAGCCTTGAGCAAAAGAAGTTCAGAGACATTGCCCAGGCACTGAGTTCAAGCCCCAGGATGGCAAAAAAGAAAAAAAAAAGTTGTTCATAGTCAAGATTTATGTTTATTTCTTCTTTGCATGGTCAGACAATTGTTATCAATATAGAGCTTTGTCTCTAAAGTCAATTTTAATCCACAATTATCCTGAAGTCCAATTCCAAAATGCATAAGAATTTAATAGGACTTATAAAGGCAGATGCTTAGTTTGGGCTAAACACAATACTTTTAAATGAAATTACTTTTCAGGTCATAGTTGAGGAAACACTGAGCAATGTGCAAGACTCTTATAATTGACTCTTCAAAGGTAACAAGGATTAAGGAGTTATTTATTCGTCTATTTTAGGATTCTTCATTTTCAGTTTATAGTCTAGCATTGTCTGTCCATATCTGATTTCTATTAAGCTGGAGACAAAGAGGATTTTATGTTTTCAGACACCACTGAATAATAATTTAGGATTTGTTTTTAATTCAGACTTGACACACTGCACTATGTTTAGTGTAGAAAGCAATTTCTTAAAACATTGATTGAACTTTTGTTGCCAGTTTTAATAACGGGAAAATTATGTTTTCCCGTTATTAAAATGATGTAATTATGTAGCACTAGTGTTAATAAAATGATTATGCTAATGTCATAAAATAACTAGATTGCATAGTCTATTTCTTTATAGACTTTCAAAATTTACAGTTAGGAAGTTTAAACAGTGGCTTGGAAATTTGTATTTGATTACTATACTTACAAGTTATATAAAAAAACACAACAATACCCAACAGCAATATTGATAATATACAAGTAACAATTATAATGGTTTACAATATACAAGTTTCATACACATTCTTTCATAACTATTTCCCCCATTGTAAAGAAAATCACTCTCAGGCAGATAGGAAATAAATACCATATATAGAGTCACCTAACTAGATTCACTTTGGTTAGAATTCAGAATAATATACTATTATATAGCATTGTTCTGCATATTGTTAAATATTGAATAATATTGAATATTTGCTACAATCCAGTTTTTGTTCAAAATGTTCACCTTAGTGTTCACAATTTAGATAACAAATTACATTTCTGAATTTATTTTTGAAGCTTTCAAATTGGATTTTTTTTGTCAGACATGGGACTTAAACTCTGGGCCTGGGCTCTGTCCCTCAGCTCTTCAGCTCAAGGCTGGCACTCTACTACTAAAGCCACAGTGTCACTTCCAGGTTTCTGAGTGGTTTATTGGAGATAAGAGTCTTACAGACTTTCCTGCCCTGGATGGCTTTGAACTGTGATCCTCAGATCTCAGCCTCCTGAGTAGCTAGGATTACAGGCGTGAGCCACCAGTGCCCGGCATCAAATTGTAATTCTTAAAGTTTACTTTCTAACTAAATTTTTAACTACACCCTAAAACATAAAGATTGTATACATTTATAGACTGCTCTGTGATATTTTGATACTTGAATGAGCTGTGTAAAGCTCAAATCAATTAAAGCAAACTGACATTTTCAACATTTATCATTTTTCATGGTGAAAAGTACTCAAAGTTCTCTCTTTTCCCTTGTTGAATTGTACATTATACTGTGTCATCTCAATATACCTGTTATTTAATTTCACATGAGAACTCTTTAATCATATCTAATTACAACTTAGTACCTAATGATAAACGTCCCTCTTTTTCTTCCTTCTATTCTCTCTAGCTTTTGCTATACACTTTTCTACTCTCAACTTCTATGAAATTGCTCTAAGCTTTTTCCACAAAAGGATGTCATATACAATACTGTTCTCCTTCTGCCCGGTTTATTATTATTTTGACTTACCATGATCGTCCATTGTGTTGTCACAAATATGATTATTCCTTGCATTTTTACAGGTGGGTATTATTCCATTTTATTGACTGTAATTATTTTTTTCTTTAATCATTTGTAAGGTAATGGTTCTTACTATGGGTCTCAAATGAGCATGGGAGTACTTGTTCCTTTTCACCTCATTTTCTTTGAATACATATCCAGCAGTGGCATAGCTCAGTAATACAGTAGTTGTATTTTTTTTAATGTTCAGAAATCCTCCATCCTAATTTCCACAATGGTTATGCTAATGTGCCTTTTGTCCAACAAGGTGCAAGTGTTCACTTCCTTGGGCACTCATCTGCATTTGTTGGTTATCTTTTGTGTTTTTCATATTACCCATTCTTATTGGAGTAAGGCTATGCTTCATTATGGATTGGATTTATGTTTTTTTTTTCTCAAGGTTACTGACATTGAACATGTTTAATATATTGCACATTTCTAATCAGGTGATAGATTTCTTTATTCCTCTTCTAAGGATTTATTGTTATTAGCTATTTGCTTTAGATACATTTGGCAGCTATAAAACATTGAAGACACACTAATTGACAGTGTGTTCAAAGGTATTCACTTGTGGAATATTTGAATGCTGTCTTTTTTTAAAATAAGTTTTTATTGTAAAAATACTGTACAGAGGGGTTACTAATCACATGAGCAAGGTAATGAGAACATTTCAGGGTTTTGTTGTTGTTGTTGTTGTTTGTTTGTTTGTTAGTCACGGGACTTGAACTCTGGGCCTGGGCCCTGTTTCTGTGACCTTCAGCTCAAGGCCAGCGCTCTACTGTTGAGCCATAGCGCCACTTCTGTTTTTCTAGTGGTTACTTGGAGATTAGAGTCTCACGGACTTTCCTGCCCCAGCTGGCTTTAAACCGCGATCCTCAGAGCTCAGCCTCCTGAGTAGCTAGGATTACAGGCAGGAGCAACCATCGCCCAGCTTAATGAGTACTTTTGTGTGTGTGTGTGTGAAAATACTTTACTGAGGGGTTACAATTACATGGGCAAGATAATGAGTACATTTCTTATCAAGCATTGTAGCCTCCTCCTTTGTTTCCCCTTCCCATCCCTTCCCATCCTTCC
>NW_012267281.1:15545399-15569129 GCF_000151885.1 Dipodomys ordii | reverse complement strand
TGGAAAGGCTTGGAAAAAATTATATTAAGTGAAGTAAGCCAGGCCCAAAGAAACATAGGTCCCATGGTTTCCCTTATTTGCAATATCTAGTATATGAATACATTTCGTATCAAGCATTGTTGCCTCCTCTTTTGTTTTTCTCCTACCACCCCTTCCCTCCCATCTACACAACTACACGGCTCCCCCCTCCCCCAGCCTAAATTGTAAAGTTAATTTTTCAACATAGCTGTTCTTTTGAGAAGATTTTGTAGTCTATTTCTGTTGCTTTCTGCAATTAGAGGCTCCCTGTACAGCTGTATTCATGGCCACCCCTCAATTTCAAAGCCACCAGTCAAACAAACAGGAGCTTTCTTGTGTCACCATATCTTCCCTGCATGTTCTCTACCTCCTTTATGTTTGTATTTGGGCTTATCCCAATAATCAAAGAGTGTCTTTATATCTCAAGTTCATATTATTAATGCATTCCTAAAGCTCACCATTTGCAATGTAAAGAAGGAAGCAAGTAGGTTTATCTCAATGTATAAACTAAGAAGAAATACATGAATGCATAAGGTACACTTTATATACACTCTAAATGTTCAAAGTTTATAAAGATGTTCTTATGCAAATGTCACTAAATAAACCATGAATTACTCATGTGTTGTTGTTTTTTTTACTAGTATTCATAGTAAAACAGTTACATTTCTGTTTAATTTTCATTTATCCCTACAGAATTTAGACATTATTTCCTTCTAGGGAAATTGGGGTTTTTAGCTCATCACAATATGTCCTTGATCTTCAAAAACACTGAATCATTTTCTATGTAGAAGTCTTACTAAATATTCACACAGGACTGAAGGAAGAAGATGTCAATTAGAGAAGAGGCTTTTGAAAAATCGATTAGTCTGAGATAAACAAAAGAAGCCCTGCATTTTACTGTGTTTGTCCATTATTTCTTGGAATGCAATATTGGAAAGCATATATTTTACTATTACAGTTTTATTTGCTCAGGTCTTAATTATACATGTGTGTAGGCAATGGGTACATGAAGTCAATCCAATCTTATAGGCCTCTAATAACATCTAAACTGGAGGAAAATACAATTTAATGAGTTTATCATACAATCCATCCTTATCACATTGCTAATGGTAAATATTTAGACTTCAAATCCAGTTTACCAGTGCTTACAGGTTAATGTTATGAAGTCAAATAGAAATAATAGGTATTCTCAATAGATTAAAAATTTTGAGAAATTAGATCAACATCTTTTGGGTTAAATTTGAAAATTTGTGCATTCCTTTTGGTAAAAGTCATTTTATGTTTTATAGAATGAATGATTGCTCCTGTCATCTTCTCTCTTTAGCTAGACACCTTTTATCAAAATGCTTTTATATTTTAACTGAATGATCACAATGAGTGTAATAATACTATTATTCATAGCACTACTTGTTTATATCCAATTTTCTATGCATGTGAGTATCAAGTTCATTCTGAGCACAGGTGTTATTTAAAGAACACTAGCCCCAAAGACAATAACAACTGAATAATAACTGAAGCAAAGAAAGGATTGAGCTCAAGTAATAGCAACCCTAGACAGCAAGTGAAAGGACTGACCTTAAATAATAATTCTGAAAATTAGACAGAAAGAGATGGGGTGGTGAAAGAGAGAGATTTCTCACGAGGAAGCCAATCTGTGCCTTGGGAGAAGTCATTATGAGTACATAACTTGAGGCTCTAACTGGATCCCTTGAGGTGATGACTCCTTCTCTCAGATGCAGCCTCAACCCCCAGCTTGGTGTCACTGTTCCCATGAAGTAGGACGATCTCAAGTCAAATGATCTGCCTGCAGGCCTTGCTGTTCCTGAAATGGAAGGAACTGCAGAGATTAAAGTAGCTCTGTTTTCATTATGTTTGTTCCCAGGATTAGAATTTTAGACTCCCAAAGCAAGATAATAGAAATCTGTCCTTTAACTTTGTTCATTTGAATTGTTCGTGTTTAAAGTGGTATCACGAGTTTAACACAAAACTTATGTACTATGTTAATTCTTCCAAGGTAGTATCATGGGAGGTATTTCCATTTTCTTTAAACTAATTCTATTTCTTCGTTTTCCCCAATTTTTAACAGTTTCACAAAGTAGATCCTTCACATGTTCATATGCCACCCCCCCGTTTTTTGAGGCTATTACATATGATGATATCCTGACTTCAGTCTCGTTCTTCTCATTGTTGGCATACTAAAAGCCATTCAGTTTTTGTGTGTGGATTGATTTGATTGATACCCAGCTAGTTTCAGATCAGCTCAAACAACTTGGGAGAAGAATTTATGGTGTTCTTTAAGTGCAGGAACACGTCATCTGCCAAGAGGGCTAGTTTTGTGTTTATTTATTTTCTTTCTCTGTTTATATTCCTTTTTAAAATTTATTTTGTTATTGTGAAAATACTGTACAGAGGGGTTACAATTACATGGGCAAGATAATAAGTACATTTCTTATCAAGCATTGTAACCTCCTCCTTTGTTTCCCTTTCCCATCCTTTCCCATTCTCCCCCCACCTCTCTCCAATCCTCCTCTCCCCCCCACCAAAGTTGTAAAGTTCATTTTTCCACATAACGACTTGTACATCTCATTGTTGCAATGGATCCACCTGTATCCCTATTTAAACAATTTGTTTTTTCCCTTTCCCTCCACAAATTATACCAACATCAAATACAGTGAAAGCAGGGGTTATACCATGGGGGAGGGTCTGTTTACATCCGTTTATGATTTCCTCTTGCCTTATTGCTCTTGCTTGGAATACCAGTACTACAATGAAGAAGAGTGAGGAAGGCAGACATCCTTGTCTCATTCCTGACATGAGAGGAAATGGTTTTAGATTTCCGCAGTTAAGTATAAGGCTGGCGGTAGTTTTCTCATATTTAGCCTTTATTATATTGAGAAATGTTCCATGAATTCTTAGCTTCCCCAGAGCTTTTATCATAAAGTGGTATTGAATCTTGTCAAATGCTTTTCCTATATGTCCATAGATATGAACATGTGATTTGTGCCCTTGCTTCTGTTGGTGTGTTTTATATATTTCTGTCTGATATATAGTGAACCAGATCTCTGGGATGAATCTCTTTTGATCATAGTGTATGATTTTTTTTTGTTTACTTGTTGAATTTGGTTGGCCAGAATTTTGTTGAGAATTATTACATCAATGTTCATCAAAAAGTTTTCTTTTTTCATGGGTCCTAAACTGGTTTGGGGATGAGTGTTATGCTGACTTCATAGAATGAGTTTTATTGTGATCATTCCTTTATGTTTTATTGAAGAATTTGAGAAGTATTGGTATGAGTTCTTCTTTGAAGGCTTTATAAAATTTGGTTGTAAATCAATTAGATTCTGTGATTTTTTTTGGATGAGAGATTTTTTTATTGCCATGTTATTTTTTTTTTACTTGATATGGTCTATTTAATTGGTTTAAATCTTCTTGGTCAATGTTCTCTCCGAATGCTTCCAGTCTTTCCAGATTCTCCCATTTGTTGTCATAAAGATTTGCAAAGTATTCCCGTATAACATTGAATTTTGCTTGTTTCTGTTGTGATGTTCCCATATTAGTCTTTAAATTTATTTATTTGGGTGTGGTTTTTTGGACAGATTTCCTAAGATCTTTCAATTTTGTTAATTTTTTCAAAGAGTCAAGTCTTCATTTTGTTAATCAAATGACATTTACAAGTTCAATGCAATTACAATTAAGAACAGCTTGGTAATGCCACATGCATATCTTGAGGAACAATGGAACTGAATAGAAGACGCAGATATCAACACATAGACCTATAGCCATCTAATATTTAATAGGGGAGCAAAAATCACAGGTTGGAAAAAAGGCCTCTTCAAAAAATGGTGCTGGTCAAATTGGGTATCTATATGCAGAAAACTGACACTAGAACCTAATAGGTCACCCTATACTAGAATCATTTCAAAATGGATTAAAGACTTCAATGTAAGGCCAGGAAAGAGTAGGGGAAACAGTATGGCTTCTAGACATAAGTCAAAAATTCCTAAGTAAAGATCCAGAATCACAACAGGTCAAAGAAAGGGGCTAAATCAAAGTGAAGAGTTTTTATGTGGAAAAAGACATAGAAGACAAGATAAATAAAAAGCCCACAGAATAGATGATTTCACCAATTGTGTATCAGAAAATGGTTTCATATATAATTTATTTAGAGCTCAAAACTTTAAAAAGCCAAAGTAGGAATTTTATGGGGAAGAGGAAGAAAAAAAAATGAGTGAGGAGTAACAAGTTAGACAAGAAATGTACTTACTACCTTACTTATGTAACTGTAACCCCAATAAAATTAAAATAAAAAAATAAATAAACATCCCAAAAATAAACCCTCAAATAAACAACCCAGTTAAGAAAGGGGATAAAGATTTAAAAGAGACTTGTCAGAAGCAGTAAGAATGGCCAATAGACATATAAAGAAATGTTCAATATCTCTGTCCATAAAAGAAATGCAAATCAAAACAACATTGAGATTCCACTTCATCTCAGTTAGAATGGGCATTACCAAGTAATCTAACAATGACATGCTGGCAGAGGAGATGTGATCAAAGGGGAATGCTACTACACTATTGGTGGAATGTAAACTTATTTAACTACTCTGGAAAGCAATATGGAGGTTCCTCAAAAGACTAAACATAGAGGTTCCCTATAACCCAGCAATCCCACTTCTGGACATTTATTGACTACAAGCAAAGCCATACTAAAGCTACTGGCACAACAATATTCATTGAAGCATTGTGCTCCATAGCCAAGATATGGAATCAGATGCCCCTACTTGGAGGAATAGATCAAGAAATTGTGGTTTATATACACAATAGCATTCTACTCATCCTTCAGAAAGAATATTATACCATTTTTAAGGGAATTGAAAGACTTGAAACAATTATATTAAAAGCAAATAAGCCAGACCAAAGAAACAGAGGCTCCATAGTTTTCCTCATTTGTGGTAACTAGAATGTGTTTATATACCTACAAGTAAATACATTGGATGGTTAAAAAATACACTGAGAAATGATAAATTACAAAGGTTAAAGGTCTCTAAGCATTCACACAGAGAGCAAAGGAAAGTATTCTAGTACTAAACTGCAAAGGCTTATTAGCTATATGAATCTGATCATATAATGTTTATTGAAATAAACTCCAAGAAATGGAAACAAGAGGTTGCTGTTTTTGTTTTCTTTTTGCCCACTTGTTAATTTATCTGTCTTTGGGAGCATAAGGGGAGGTACAGAAATGGTGAGACAAAGGGTGAACAAACGCAACAATAACATTAGAAACTATGTTGAAAATGAAGCATACAATTTGTGGGTGGGAATGGGAGGGGAAAACTGAGAGGAAGTTAGGGAAGGGGTGTCATTGTTCAAAAAGAATTGTACTCTTTATCTGACTGTATAATTGTAAACCCTCTGCATGTCACCTTTAAGAAAAAGAAATATACTCTTTATCTGACTTATAGAACATTAACACTTCTGTACATCATCTTTACAATAAAAATAAATGAATCAATAAATAAATGAAACTTATTTAGTGGCAGGGGAATTCATTTTAATACTATTTTCTTATATGATGTAGTTATGAGCATAACAGTGTTCCATAGATATTTCTAAAGAACATTTTCAATTAAATTTTTTATATGTTAGAGTTTTAGATATTTTTGCAATTTAAAATATGAAATAAAGCTGTCTTAAACTTCTATTTTAGCATGGATGTATAACATAAGTAAGAACTATTGAAGTAAGCAATTTTATATTAAATTGTACTTAAAAGTAGATTACTTAGAATCTGTTAACCTGAAAGATTAATTATATTAGTATCTTTGAATAATATATTTAGCATAAGGTGAATTCACAGGCTATGTTTCTGAAGTATGCATAATAAACTGAAAACCATATGAAATTATTAACTTAATATCTATGATAATTGGTGGTATTTTTATCCCATAAGACAACACAATATAACTACAAAATTTCATTGAATTATTGGCATTAAAGCCTATCCTTTAGCCAAATAGTGGTAAAATCTGAACAAATTTGAAAAAAGAACTATTTTTGGCACACAAAAATTTCAAATAATTACAACTATCTTCAACAGTCCCATATTGCTTAAAGAGGTTATTGTTTTGAAAACATTTGGAGCATTTGAGGGAGTCATTGAAAGAAGACAAAGAGTTCCCAACATTGACTGCATGCAGAGTCTATAAAAGAAATCTGGCCCTATTGTTTGCTGGTTCCAGCCTACAAAAGCAGCTTGTAAGCTTGGACTGGATTTTGCTGCATTAGCTCTGCCTGAACAAATTGCAGAGGCAATAATTGAATTTCACATTTGAAGAAATTGGCACTTTTTCCGAAGTTAAATTCAGTAAAGCTTCATGCATCTGTGTCTTCTTAACTAGTTCCAGATAAGGCTTGGGATCACTGTGTTCTCACATTGTGGAAAACCCTGGAGAAATCCTTTCCCTGTGAAAAAGATTTCTTTGGTAAATTTCCAGTTGCATTTGACTGATTTATTGGAGATTTGAAAGTGTGTTTGAAAGGAAAAAAAAAAACAGCCATATCGAGTTTTATACCCCTATCAGACAATGAGAAATAACCAAAAACATGAATGGCACATGCCATTTTGCCCATAGGGATTTGGGGAATTTTGTGGACAATTGATAAAAAGAAAAGCTCTGCTTAATCAGACACAATTTTGAGGTAACAAATTTTATTCTAAGGTAGAAAACAAAGCACAAAATTTGGTATTACCATGCGGGTTGTTTATAATATGATGTAGGAAAAATACACTTAAAATACACAATTCCCCAAAATATATTTTAGTGATTTCTTGGGATGAGTGTTAATAGGCACCTAATTTATTGCTCATATGATGTATAGTTCAGAAAAAGGATTCAAATTAATTTCTAAGGAAACAAAAATATTTTTGATGACTTAAGCCACAGTTTAGAAAATAAACATAAACCCAACAAATAATTTAATTTTCACCATGTTAGGAATTCTATGGATAGTCATAATTATTAGAAAACTACAGAGTCCTTACAAGATCATTGTACATTATAGAGCTCATTATATCATGTACCTGCAGGTCAGGTGTTTGGACACTCATGCTTCACTAATGCATCCTTTTTCATGTTGTTTCTAGAACATCTCCAATTTGGGAACTACATTTCTTTGATTTCTTTTGGTCCCTAATATTCATGAAGAAATTCTTACTAGTTATAAGCAATTGTATTGTATGAAAAGGCAATTCATCTCCTTAATCTTTAAAAGAAATTGAAAAGACCTTAGAATTAATTATGTAGTGATTATTCCATTCAGGTTTTTCTCACATATCTGTTTCCAATCTTAACAGCAGCACAAAAACTCACCAATTATCCAATATGACAAAAAGTACAATTCTGAGTTGAATGCATTTATATTTTCATAGGCATCTAACTAAAGCTTCCTAATTAAAAACAAAAAGAGAAAACAGTCATTCACCTATACATCATTTCTGTGTTACTACAGACTGAAAGCCACTGACCTTTGCCAGTTTTCCTTACTTAGCAATTGTTGTTCTTAGGGTCAAGAGATGGCTGATTGCCTTTCTTTTGTTCAATGAGTAATTAGCAACAAAGCCAAGAACTAGTTTTCATCCTCTTGGTTTGGAATTCATGCAATATTATTTCTTTTTGAGTGTTCTACTTCCTATTTGGACCATTTTTTTTTCTCAGTTAGAGAAAACACAAAAGGAAAGAATGAATGGGACTGGGCGGGTGGGTTGTCAAAGTTTCTTTGAATAACCCAGGGGTTTAAAGCTTTCTGAACTGCTCTGTGAACATTTCCTGAAAGTTAATGACATGTTATTTTGTTCCCTTATTGGAAACTCATGCCAGCATACAATACTCAAGAGCTTAGGCTCCAAAGCATAATGTAACCATACTTATAATAAAACAACAAATTATAAATAAGAAGGCTTAGTGTGACCTGTTTAAAAGCAATACAGAGGGAAAAGTAGCACTGTGGAGCCTTTGTTTTTAAATTTCTAAGTATTTTGAACCCTAAGGAAAAAACAATTTCAGAAAAAGAATGGAAAAAATGTGTGAGAGGAAATTTAAAGTGCTAAATGGCAGAATACAACTGCAAGAAAAGGAATTTGTGGTAGTTATTGAAATCTAAAAGCTTAAGTAGTATATTGTTTATATCTTCAAAGGGCTCTTTCGGGATGAAGATAAAATAGGTAACAACAGTATATTGTCAGTAGTAGTCTTAAGTTTTGTAATATCTATTCTTAATAATAATAATATTTTTAAATGATCTTTTATGTTTTATAATAAAGAATTTTATATAGGTTATTTTTATACCTCACAGTAACCCAACTGAATAGTGACAATTGTCTTCATTTTTATGGGGGAACTCTGAATAATGTGTAGGTTAAGTAAATTACATGAAGCCTATTCAAATCATGTCTGACCTGAATAACTACAGTGGTCAATCTCAGGCCAGAAAACCTTCCTTTTCATCTCACTTCTAGTTTTTTTTTTTCTGCAAAATGTCTTCATTTAAAGATGGCTAGGAAGGAAAGGTCAGCTTATTCTATTGATTGCTGTTCTACTGAGCACCATGACATTATTGGCTCTTTAGAAAAAACCCTTGGTTCCATTTTCTCTTAGCACTCAAAACCAATCTTACAATTTCTCAAACCTGCCATTATCAGCCAAATATTAGACACTTCTCAGAATAGGAATACTCATAGGTACTGCTGAACCAGTACTAACAGTGAAATATCCAGTGTTCAAAGTCTGAATCATCATAATATTTATATTTGACTTGCATAGGTTTGTGTTTCATTTGAAGACATCTTATTTAATGTCTTAAATTGATGTCTGGTATTGATTGCAAAACAACACTTACTGGAAGCAAGTCACTATCGAATAAAAGTGTTATGTTTGTAATTATCACTACAGGACACAGGATTTTAGAGATGAAATGTCTGAGGGTAAGTGTATTTAAATACATTCATTAAATACATACATAAACAAGGTCTAAGGAAAATGAAAAGGTTACAATTTTGCATTCTCAGCAAGATAAAAAAAGAGAGCTATATTGCCAGACTTCAATCTGCTAAAAATTAACTATTTCTTTTAGGTGTACTGCTAAAACTTGCAATAAGTCACACCTAAAATATAATTGTATAAATTTCAGATTTAGATTATAGTATTAATGCATCATTAATCTTTGTAAAAATTATGACATGTATTAAAAAGAATCAACATTTGTTTTATAGAAACATAGATTAAATCAAATGATACTGAGAATACAGAAACCCAAAACCTCACTGGGACTTTTTTTCAGTTCTTACCTTCTTCTTTAGTCATCTTTTCTAACACAAGGATGCCCATTGCATCCTGCAATATTACTATGTCTTTTGTGTTGTACCCAAAGGTGAAACTTAATCACCCATATGATATAATAGTGGTATTTACAATTGCTGTCCTAGGGAGATAGTTGAGATAGAATGAGGTTATGGAGGAAGGTCAAAGCAATAAGGAAGATGTAGTGCACATGGGCAGGAAAGATGGCGCTGAAAGGGAGTTGAGTGGACAGAGCCCAAGTTGTTTATGGTAAAATCTGACTGGGTACCACAACCAGGCCAAGTGACATCAGTGCATGATGCTTAGGCGCATGATAGGGTGACCTCTACAGTGATTGGCTGATTCCTTTTCCTCCCGTTCCATGCCACACGGTTTTTTGCTTTAAAAAGTGCTTTCTGTGTGGTAATAAAGGAGTTCCTGCTCGACTTGACTCCCCACTATGTCTGTCTCTGAGGCTAAGGGAGACTGGGGAACTGGCAAGCAGCACACTTACCTTTCCTCAGACCCCGTCTGTGTTTTGCGGGGCAACAGGAAGAGACTTGGGTAAGTAAGCTATTGTGTGATTCTCTGCCCTACCAAAGTATTCTGCAGAGACAGTGCATCAGCAAAAAGCCATCACCAAATGTGGACCAGATGCTGGGGCTAGATTTTTGGATTTCTTAAAATTTAGAACTATGAGATAAATAAAACACTTCTATAAGTGATAGTCAGTATAGCAAGGAGAGCTTAGTTATCTAACAAATAAATTAACTTTGCTTGAAGACCATTTTCCTCTCATTGTATTCTTTTGACCTGAAAAGTCCTGCTTATATTTATGTATTTGCCCTGATCTTCCATTATGTTTTCTAATCTAGTAGATATAATTATGTACTAAGTGATAAACAGATTACCTGATTCAAGATTGTTAGGTAAACTTACAAAATAGTCCCCAAATGTGTCTGTTCTGCAAACAAAAGCAGACCCTTTTAGAATGTAATTAAATGTATATTGTGTGAAAATATAATGATTTTGAGAGTTTAATTATTTGAAACTTAGAATAACTGATACCTTTGAAGTGTTAGGCATTAGACATTTGTAATCCATTTATCATGTTACATATATTCAGTTTCTCACTTATTCATTCATCCATTCATTCACAAACTCAGTCATTCACTGTACTCCCTAATAATGGAAGCTAGCCTAATGAACTCCCATCATCAAAGCCTTATAAACTACATTTGTAAGGAGATGACTAGCATCCTAAAAACATAAACTATCTTAGGGTAAACATGTAACGATCTTAGGGTATACTGAAGGAGACATTGTCTGTAATGTATACTTAATACCTGAAATAAGAGAGACAGCATGCCACAAGTTTCAGTGGCAGCCTGAAAGGGGAAGAGGAAAAGATAGTGCAATTTCTAATGGTAATTATAGCCAAATATGTAAACACATTTTACAGTGGACAGTAATGTCATATTTCAGAGCAAACTACAAAGATACAGTTACATTTAATACTTTCAAGTTCAACATGCATTATTTCTAGATTGCATTTGCATCTAACATATTTGCTGGGAATGTGGAGGGGCAGATGGTTCTTAGAAAATAAATTTGAGCTATTCTCTTCTGTTAAGATTATCCTAGATTTATACTAATTATTACAAATAAGGAAGACCATGGGACCTATGTATCTTTGGGTCTGGCTTACTTCATTGAATAGGATTTTTTTCCAATTCCTTCTTTTTCTTTACAAATGAGGTGGTACATATGACCATATAAGATAATGTTAAGCAAAATGAACTCCAAGACATGGACATAAGAGGTTTTTCTTTGTTGTTATTCTCAATATACTACACGATTTCTTTTTTCTTTTGTGTTCTTCCCCCTATAGTTTATCCCTTGTTGTCACTGCATTTGATTTTGGTACCCTGGGTATTGTATTTATGTTTATCTGAGTTAGGGAAGGGAAGGGTAACAACAAAATGGTGAGACAAAGGACAAAGGGTAAAGCAATGCAACAGCAATACTCACAAGACAATATATTGGAAATGATCTGTACAATTTTTTGGGGTCTTGGGGGGAGGGAAAGAAGGAAAAAATGAGGGAAGGGGTAATAAGTTAGACAAGACATGTAATCACTACCTTACTTATGTAACTGTAACTCTTCTGTATATCACCTTGACAATACATTTTTTAAAAAGAATTTTTTTAAATATGAAATTCAGTTATCTTTAAGATATGTGTATACTACAGAAAATATATAATTTCTGATCATGAAATTAATTATTATTTCTCTCAATTTACAGAGTCCCCACCAGAAGTAGTATGCTCTTTGTTTGTTTATAGAAGTAGTATGCTCTTTGTTTGTTTATAGATGACCATAGTAGGCATTTATGGTCATCTATAAAGGGTTCATTAATTTTCCTCTTTTTATAATCTTTAATTGTGACAGCATTGACATTCTCTAGGACAATTTATACAGCCTTAACATATTTATGACAATGGATTTATTGAACAGCAGAATCAGGAAGTACTACTGACCAAATAAAGACTTAGGAAAACAAAGGTTAGAGGTAAACTTTGCAAAAAGGTTAAGGGCTTGTAATCTTATTAAATTTTATGTGAACCAACTGGTCTTTAACACACAAGTATGGACAACAAGATAACACACTTTGCATCCTTCAGCTCAACTACAATTTGTTGTCTGCACATGCGTAACAAATTACACCTGAAATCCCAGTTAATTCTAAATCAGAGATCAGGAGAGTTGCAGTTTGGGGTCAGCCAATGCAAAAGGTTGAGCAAGCTCCCTCTTAGCCAATAAGCGGAATGTGGTGTTTCATATGTGTAATGTCAGATACATAAAAGGACAGAAATAGGCAGAAGATTGCAGAGATTTGCAAAGAAAAAAAGAAACAAAAAGAAAATGATAAAAGGATGTGCATATGTCATAAGTGCTATTGTTCCTACATAGTAAATCCAAAATTTTAGATCCCATACCAAACAGAACATGGGTTAGGTATTTTCTCACCCACCAAATTATAAGATAAGAAAGAGAAAATGTGAAATGTAATATGTAGAATCATACTTAAGCAGACAAATAGGTAAATTAAATTATTTGAATAAAGAGGTAACTGAGATTTCTTTTAAAAGTTGTCTTGATAAACTGTAATTCCTTCTCTTATGACCACTTGCAGAATTCTACATGACAAATTGACTGATGAGGAAACATCATAAATCTTGTCAACATGATGGTGTTCTCCATAAAAGAGCCATTTGCAGCACCCTAATTTCTAATCAGTAGGGTGTTTTAAAAGACAAATATCATTAGAAATAATTCCCTGGGTTGATGTACAAGGCAACAAACAATTTATCTTGTATTTCCTTTGTCTAGATTGAAAACTGAATAGTTGGGACTACATTAATTTTGAACATTGGATAATAATTTGGTGAATGGTATGAACCTGGGAAATTGAATCTACATGCAATCTAAAAAAGTTGGAGATACTGATATTCAACAGAATTTGTCAATAACTAAATAACATAGAAAGATTGTGAAGCTCTTAATTTTCTATTACGTATTCAATTAATAAAAATTTATGTGATTCAGAAAAAGTTTTCAATTATTATTTTAATTTAATTTTAATTTAATTTAATTATGATTTCTGTTAACAGTCAGGCACCTTAATATTTTTCATTTATTTATTTAAAACATGGTCATGGTGGAAGTAAAAAAAGCACTGAATGAAGCACCTAAGATTTCCTCTGTAAGATTAATCTTCCAAACTTCTTGATAAATTCCTAACTGTGATTAACAAAGATGGACCTTGATATTACACTTTGGTCAAGGATGATTTCACTGGATTCTTTCTCATGGACAGGACTGTCATTTGTCTTTATATTATAAAAAGTGTACTTACAGATGACTTTATTACACATATTACTTTTGATAGTGCCATCATCTAAGATATATATATATAGAGAGAGAAATCTATTATTTATTTATCTAACTTTATATCATTTCCAGAGAGAAAACAATTGAGTCTCTATATGACTCCCTTGTGTTTATTTTTTATTCTTATTATAGCCAAGTCATATGTCTACTCACAATAAGTTTTTGTAATATAAACTAACAATAGCATTTTGTCACACAGTTCAATAATTTACAATGTGCTGAATTCAATTTAGCATAATATCTGAGCTTCTATATTATGTTTTGTGTTATGCTAGTCAGAGGGATACAAAGATTAATAAATCATTGTTCTCAATTTGCACATGTTCCAGTGAGTTAGAAATCTAATAATGTTGTTTATAACATAAAATGTGAATTTAGATAGTAAAAGTATGCAGAAAAACTTCATGAGTTAGAAAACCAACTCTATTTATTTTAGAACATCTATCTGTATAATTTTTGTTTGCTGTTTCTGAGGTTTGAACTTGGAGCCTCACACTTGGTAGGTAAATGCACTAGAGTTTCTTTTTGCTCAAGACTCATGCTTTACCATTTAGCACTAGTCTTGGCTGCACTCTTGGCTTTTTCTGAGTAGTATTAGAGATAAGAGTCTCACAGACTTTCCTGCCAAGACTGGTTAGAACTGTGATCCTCAGATCTCAGCCTCCTGAGTATTTATGAGCCATACCTTAAACATATTTCAAGGTTAGTTACTGTTTTTAGATGGAGTCTGGCTTCTGGCCCAATTATATACCTGTACTGTGAGTTGCCTATTTGGGGCTTCCTGTTGTAGCTGCGATGGCAGTTGGTCATATCCATACCTAGTTTCATCCATTGAGATAAGGTGTCTTGGACATTCTTGCCTGGGATTGGCCAGGAATTAGATCTTAGCCTACCACATAGCTAAGCTCATATATGAATAACAATATGAATAGCTGTGGGTTGAGAAGGATTCTGAAGACCTTTTCTGCTCTGTTTCATATCATAACCTCATATCATAATCTTTGTGTTTTCAATCCCCCAAGAAGCTAGGATAACATGATAGCAGCTGGATTTTAAGAATGAACAAAGCTTTGCCAAGAATAATTTGAATTAATGATACACTTCAAGGTATTTAAACAGATGCTTGTTTCTATTATGTAAATTTTCTGAAAAGAGGAAACATAAACAGTCACAAAATAGCAATCTGTGATAGTTTTCCACAGCTGTACTTCAACCACTTCCATGGGTTTGGGGAGATATTCTTTTATTTCTGACCATCTGAAATCCTACTCAGGGGTCATAAGCCGGTGTTGTGTATCCTCCCAAAATGCTTTATTTCTAGTGGAAGTAAAAATTCCATTCGAAATAAGAAACACAAACACACAAAAAAGAAGAAAGCAAGCAAACAAAAAAAAAACAGGTACACATTAGCTGTAGCGGCAATCTTATTTGTAAAATAAGATATTCATAAAGTAAGGAAAAAAGTTCCACAATAATATCTTTTCTCAAGATACCTCATATGTAATTTAAAAAAAAACAGTTTTATCCTTTATTTCTTGGTACTTTCATGTTACAAGAAGCTGTTACAAAGAATAGACACATACATATGCACAAAACAAGGATAGAAAAGGTCACTCTACCTCCAAATTTCTATTATTTATGAGGTGGCAAGGACAAAGAGTTTAATAGTACCATCAGGTCCATGCATTTCCAGCATGCAATGACTTTTGTTACTCTGGCTTACTAAGTTCTCTCTACTTAGAATGATAGCCCCATGATTATCTTAACAATCTCACATTTCTCAAAATGCATTTTAATGCCATTGATTTCTAGTTTTCTTTCGTAATTATATATAATTATATAAATATTTAGACATGCATAGAGGGCTTTCTCTAATTTTCACATTCTATTGAACACAAATGTTGAGAGATTATGCTAAGAAATACTGATACACACTAGAATCCAATGCATATCCATCAAAATTAAGAAGAGTGAGTGAAAATTAAGGAGAAGGAGAGATGGGGGAGAATGTTGAAAGTGATAACATTAATCAAGATATATTGTATTCGCCGGGCGCCAGTGGCTCATGCCTGTAATCCTAGCTACTCAGGAGGCTGAGATCTGAGGATCTCGGTTCAAAGCTAACCTGGGCAGGAAAGTCCGTGAAACTCTAATCTCCTATAAACCACCAGAAAACCGGAGGTGACGCTGTAGCTCAAGTGGTAGAGCACTAGCCTTGAGCTGAAGAGCTGAGGGACAGCGCTCAGGCCCAGAGTTCAAGCCCCACGACCAACAAAACAAAAAAAAAAGATATATTGTATTCATGTACTGCTTTGTTAAATGGCAATTTGTTTGGACGAGTACATAAAGGTAATTTTAGAAGATTATTATAATCAAATCAAATGAAATCGTCCATAACACCAAAATATTCTTCTAAGTAATAACTCTTATTTCAGAATCCCTATTTAAACATACAATTCACATTAAAATACCTCATGGTAAATTCAATTTTTGCATTGGTCCTTTTATTTAATTAAGGATATACATATATATATAGAGAGAGAGAGAGAGGAGAAAGAGACACACACACAAAAGGGTTTTAATGTAAACCGGAATTTTTAACCACAAATTAAGTTTCAAATATAAAGAAATTAATAAAATATTTGTTTTACAAAATGAAATTATGTGTAATTATACAATTGTACAATAATCCATTACTTTGCAGCATTTAAAAAAATCAATTCTTTACTTGGAATATTTACATAGTTTATACACTAAAATTACAGCCCATTAAAGGGTTTATGATGAAATAAATGCAAATTTTCCCTACTATATATAGATATCATATGGTCACTTTGAAATCTGAAGGAAATAAAGATTTTTGCTTCTTCAAGTAAGAGGGAGTTTTTCAAAACACTGGCTACAGACTGGGGATGGATGGAGAAAACGTGATAGATATACATAATTTACTTATGCGTTGGAAAGAATGATACTGTACCATTTACACAGAAGTGGAAAAATCTGGGAAGAAAATCATGTTAAGTAAAGTAAATCGGGCCCAGAAACACAAAAGATGCATGTTTTTCTCATATGTTTAATCTAGAATTAGTTTATCAATATATAAGTAAATACATTGCTTGCTATGTAAGTGTGCACAAATGTTTTAACTGAAGTATGGTAGATGCAGAGGAGATCTCAAATGGTACAATTCTTTAGAAAAGTTAGTTCACAGTTCTACAACCCAGGAAAGGATTGCTTGCAAAGAATTAGGTGAGATCAAAGAGAGGAGGATAAACAAATGAAGAGAGGAGTGGGAAAGAATGAAATCATAAAATTCAATGATTATTTTAGAAAATTAAGAAAATTGAGAGAAGACTGAGTGCTGGTGGCTCACTCTTACAATCCTAACTACTCAGAAGTCTGAGATCTGAGAATCACGGTTCAAAGCCAGCTGGGACTGAAAGATTGGAGAGTCACTTACCTAGAGTGAACTACCAGAAAGCCTGAAGTAGTGCTGTGACTCAAGATGGTAAAGATATAATCTTGAGCAAAAAAGATCAGGGACAGTGCTCAGTCCCTCAATCCCTAAGTTCAAATCCTATTCCTGATGTGATAGAAAGAGAGAGAAAGACAGAGGAGGGGGAAGAGAAAGAAAAGGAAGGAAGAAAGGAAGGAAAGAAGGAAGGAAGGAAGGAAGAAAAGAAGAAAGAGAAAGAAAGAAAGAAAGAAAGAAAGAAAGAAAGGAAGGAAGGAAGGAAGGAAGGAGGAAGGAAAGAAAGGAAAGAAAAGAAAGAAGAAAAATAGAAAGAAGGAAAGAAAGGACAGAAAGAAAGGAAAGAAGAAAAGGTAAAGGAAGAAAGAAAGAGAGAGAAAAAGAAAGCAAAGAAAAAAACAAAAGAACAAAAGAAAATCGAGAGGTAGGGAGTAGGGAGGAATAGTAAAAGAAAAGACTATCATGTGAGTCATCGGGTAGTCCCTTCTGAGGGACAAGCTATTTAGCATGTTGTTACAAACTGCACAATGGTGGATTCCCCTTCTTTCTCTGAGAAAGGATATTCCTCTGATATGTACTGTAAAATCTTCACAGAGGTTTAGGGATCAAAAGCCACCCACTGTGTGTCCAGCAATTCCTGGATATTGTGTTAGCTCTCTGAAATGTCCAGAATGAGCCTCCAGAAGTTAACATTTAACGTTCATGGTTTTGTCACTTGGCACTGGTTCACAGGGAGAATTCTAGTAATCCATGATTCTCTCTGTTGTTTCCTTGTTCTTGTTAATACAATGACACCAGTGATCACCACTCTCTCATACCTCCTAGAAATGTCGTTGGTTTGCTTGCTTATTTGATTCCTCATCAACTTACTTGATTTTAGTCCAGAGGGTCTTTCTTTGCTCAAACTCCTTCTTGCAGTACTAGATTTTGGAATCATAAGCCAATATAATTTTATCAGTCTATTTTATAATCAACCACTTCATATAAAAGTTTTATATACACTCTCAAATAAAATGTATTTAATATAATTTTACATTGATTTTATTTTACAATGGTTCTCCTTTTCTTGAAAACCAAAATAAATCTTTTATATAAATTGTAAAGCAGACATTTGTTTCTGAAATTTTTACAGTAATAGTATCTTATTCAGTTCAATAGAAGTAAAATGGAATCAATATAATGACTGATCATTGTTACAATTCTTGATACCCTGGTTTAATGAGACTTCTAGAAGGTTCATTTTTCTTACTCTTACAACACATTTTACTAATAAGGAAATAAACAAAAAAAGTTTCCAGCAAATATCAGCCCCTCCCTCTTTCGTAGTTAGGATTATTTCCTTAGTTGTCTCTAGAAGGAACCAGACTATTCCAAAGAAATGACCAAATGCATTTTGGTTGTTAGCCACATTCTTGAAGTAGCTAGTGCATTGTTTATGACTTAAAAATATTTTTTTATTATTTAAAAAAAATTCTAACATTCAGTAGTTATGTATACTATTATTTGGAATTTCTTGCTATTTATACAATATCTTTTTTAGGCCTTAAAAAGAGGTTGTCTCTATCAGGTCAATGCACATGGACATAAGGGAGGTAGAATGTGGATCTCCATGTAACACCATTCATACAGCAGATATTCTGGACGGTATTAACTATCTGTGGATGCTGTGGATGACCTTGCAATACCAAAACCCAAAAACCAGAA
The DNA here is from genome assembly GCF_000151885.1 of Dipodomys ordii. Taxonomy (NCBI): domain Eukaryota; kingdom Metazoa; phylum Chordata; class Mammalia; order Rodentia; family Heteromyidae; genus Dipodomys; species Dipodomys ordii. Next base: position 15,550,646 of record NW_012267281.1, on the reverse strand, counting down.
GCATCATATTTTCTCTCCAAGTCACAATAAGTAATTTGACAGTACTGATTCTGTCTACGTAGAGGCCATCTTTTCTTTCATGTAAAGACACTCTATATGTAGCTCAACCTTGTGAAGGTGCTGTGGCCAGTAAAATAGTTCCTGTCCCAGAAGGACCCAAAGAATTAAAGATGACTGAAATACATGTCATGACAATATGAGTCCTAAGGAAAATGACTGGTTGCCTAGTTCTGCTAAGCATTGGGCCAATGATGTCAACTGTGTTAGGCCAAAAGAGCTTACTGAAAAGTCTTTTTTTTTTTACTGTGATAAAAATAAAAATGTGTAGAGAGAAAATGCTCTTCCTTTCTTTGAATAAAGTCCATTATCCAAAGAGTGGCCTGAAGGTGAAGTGGCCATTTTAATCATGAGCAAAGAAAGCCAATGATCAAGAAGAGATTCTTGAGCTGCTAAAAAGATCCTGATTAATGTATTCAGAATTAGCAGTACCTATCTCCCGTTTAATGCAATTGAAAAAATGGAAGAACCTCAATTTTTTCAGCTCCCCAAACCATTACAACCTATTTATGGTTTTTATCAGAGCACATAAAATTCATAATGTAATTTAGTAATGGTCACTTAGCTGGTAAATCAAACTCTATTTTCTGGCATCTTACCTTTAAATGCCCTTTGGTGTTCATATTGTTAATTTAATGGTTCAGTAAGGTTGTATATTTATATTGTGTTTAGAATTAAATGCCACTTCCAGGTAGCTTGTTTTATTCAGTACTTCAACTAAATATGATTGCAAATTACTGCTTTTTTATGTGAGAAAACTGATATTAGCAAAGACCTTGACCTTTCCCATCCAAAGAGAAGTAAATTAACTCTCAGGCTATTTTGAGCAGATGTTGTAACTCATTAACAATATTTTCCCAACAAATGGTATTTAATAAATACATCCTTTATAAGAATGCATAAGAAACTTCATTTTGCCACTTAATGTTTCCAGTAATCCTACTTATTAGAAGTGTCATTATTTGAAAATGGTGCTGTGGCTCAAGTGGTAGAATGCTCGCCTTGAGCTGAAGAGCTGAGGGAAAGTGCCTGGGCCCAGAGTTCAAGCCCCACTACCAAAAAAAAAAAAAAGCTGAGTGTATAAGTGTCACTATTAATATTACCGCTCTAATTATGTTCAATGTTGTAAGCATTGTAGAAACTTCTTGACACTGGAACAAACATCTAAAAGAGGCAAGACAGCAGATATCACTAAGCATTCTAGACATAATCTTTACATGTCAGAGGGATTGTTTTTTCAGTATCAATGGAAGGAAATAAAAATATTACTAATTGTTATAAAATTATTGTAAAACATGCATTTAAAACACACATTATATGACTTTATTTTTCTGTAATCTAGTGTGATTTCACATTCTATAAGTATGTTCATCATGTGAGGAACAACTAAAACACATTGTAATTGAATACTGTCTTCAATTGAATTTATTATTAGACATGAGCATCCATATTTCATAAAATATTTTACTTCACAATAGTAAGTACAAATTTTGTAAGTTGCAAGTTAGGGTTCAACTATTAATGATTGGATTAATTATTCCCAGTAGAAGTAGAAAATATGACAAATCCAGACTTCAAGACTATGTTTTCTCAGAAAATATTCCTACAGTTATTACGTGGTAATTCAATAATTGTCTTCCATCAGTAAGGAATTTGCATCCAACTTTAATATTAAATACTGAGAAATGTTCTTGAAATACGTTCAGGAGTATGTATAACAATAGTAATGCCACAATAAGGTCTTAGTAATTTTGACAATAATAATACAATATTTGAAAGTAATTAAATGTTTATATTTATGAAATATTTTATGCCATCTTGTACCATAATCTCTTAAGCTTCAAAATAATATATTAAATCTACCAATATATTTACATATCATGTACCAATATATTTACATATCATGTAAATTATTATGTTATACATTTATATTCTGCTTCTTTTTACAGGTCTTTTTTCCAATATCAACATTTCAGATTATGAGTTAAAGTTATTAGAATCTTATATTACATGCTATATTTGTAATTTTCATCATGGAGAATTTTTTCAATGTTTATTCATTCTATAAATTATCTTTAAATCACAAAGGGGTGACATGGACAATGTTGATTGACTATATTTTGTTTTAGTAAAGCAAAGGCATTTTTATTTTCTCTATTGTACATACATAAATATATGCCATAAGCATAAAATAAAAAAAATGAAGAGATCCTTGAAATCAAAATAGTTTCTTGAGGTTGCAAATTTTCTGAGTGGTTACAGCCAATAACTCAGTTGCACTGTGTCCTGAAAGGGATTCTAGGTATAAAGTTTGGCCTTCTTCAAGGATAACAGGATTGCAGAAGATTGGGCACTTACTGTTCAGGTTCTATTTATTTACATGTTCTAATTACTTCATACAGTGGCAGGATAATAGAATAAATGATGATTAAATAGAAGCTCATTGCATGTTACGAAGTGAGGAGATTGGAGCTCATGAAAGACATTGAAGCGTAGAAAAGCTCATTATTCTTTCTTTTCTTACAGAAAACCCATGATGCACCTCAGAAAATAATATTAAATAAATCACTACAAATCAGAACTATTTAGCTAAGAAGGCAAATTATTTATTAGGATAGATGTTGCTTTTTCAATATTTGAGTAAATATTGGAAATTATAATGCATTTGAAAGTGATAATGCATTTGAATATCCTTCTCACTTTTCCTTTTTTTATGTTTTTATTTTTTGTGAACACACTGTACAGAGGGGTTACAATTACATGACCTTCTCACTTTTCTAGTTTGTTTAGCAATGTAGACAGAAAGCACCTTAGATATATAGGTTTTGCAACTTAGCAATGTGCATACACAGGTTGAGTTGAGGTAAATGTAGGACCCCATAGCTGAGACAGACACAGATATTGACTTTAAATTAACTTATCTAAAATTTATTAAAGCAATATAAATAATTTAATGTAATTTTATCAACTGCCTTCAGCTATTTAAACAATTTAATAAAGCACAAAATGTACATAATGATGCACACAAAAATTCTCATCACTAACAAGGAGTGGGGAAGAAAGATTTCAAGTTTCAGGCTACAGTGGGCTTTGTAGAAGCCCAGGTTTCATGTAAATTTACATTTCTCAGCTATGTGGGAAGCAGATGTCAGGGCAGGATTGTAGTTTGAGGATAACTGGTCAAAACTTTAGTCAAATTCCCATCTCAAATACAAGCTTGTCTTGATGGCTCATTTTGTTAGTCTTGGCTACATCAGAGGAATAAGTAGGAACATCTTAGTCTGAAGAAAGTATTAGACATTGTCCAAAATATAACTGAATCAGTAAAGTTCTGGAGATAATGACTCACGAAAGCACACATGCATATAAGTAACAGTAGGGATTGAATGGAACATACTGAACACATATGTGGAAATGTCACTGCAATTCCACAGTGTACAGCATTCTATCTTAATAAAAACAAACACACAGAAGAAATTTATGAAGATGAAAAATCAGGGCACTACAAAATATAGTGACATTAAATATATAGTGACACTCTGTTGAATTATCCAGTTTTAAACACCCTTGTAAAATCCTATATGTTCTCTGCAAATGGATTAATTACACAAAATTGCCTCATAAAAATCTATGAAATTGAATTTGAAATTAGGTTACAATATGTTAAAATGCTTAGGACTAGATTCATAATATATGGTAGAATTTAGGTCTCAATAGAAGTCAGCACATATTTTACACTTTACACATTAAAGAAAAATACTTTTTAAAATAATATTTGATAAATGAGCTGTGTCACACTCACAAGTTATATCTGTATGCTTCTTGTGATATTAGAAGGACATATTTTCCAGTATTTATCTTGTACTAAGTTGCTTAATATCAACACCTTTTGTGGTCATCCTAGTATGTGGTTGAAAATATGCAATTTATCATATTACAAAACTTGTATTCATTGTTGTTTTAAAGAGTGAGAGACAGATAAATTAAAATAGTTGAACACAAAAATCAAGGAAACATTTCAAATGATGAAAGGAAATGTTTATGTCTATGTACATTGAGAGTGTTTACACACACTATGAGTGCTGGGCTCTGCTGTAATACAAGAACAATGACTCATTCCATTAACTTGAAGAAAACATTGACAAATTAAAACATGTTTATCCTACATGATTCATCATGTTTGTAGAAAAATAGGCTACCAAATTTTATACCCATCCATCTGCTTTATGCCTAGAGTCTAATAGATTGTAATTTTCTCTCCTGATTTCTTAAATAGTGCAATAAAAATATAAACAGATCTTTTAAAACTTTGAATATTGTGCAGGGAATTCCTGAGCTTCTTAATCAGAGACATTGAATAGAGAATTTATTCTTTTCATTAAGATACAGAGAACCTTGAGTTATTTAATCATACAGCAACATCAAAGTATCTAAGTTCTTATGAGAACTAGACAATATGTGTAAAACTTCCTGACACTCATATGGATAACATCCTTGGCCAAGAATAACAGACTTAACATTACAAACTAATGCATGTTAAGTTTCTCTTTTCTAAGTAACAGCACTGAAGAAACTTAGCTACAATAATATTATCATATTTATTTCTAAACACAGTTCCTTTATTAGCGAATTTTTACAGTAAATTCATTGCATTGTCATAGCATCGAGATGTAATAATGACCCAGATTCTCATACTTCTTTACCAATTAGTAACGTAGAATATTCAGAAAATCACTTCCCCCCTAAACTGAAAGCTTCATGAAGACAAGAAGAGAGTCATGTTGAATCTCAAGGGCCAAACTTAATTATTGGTATAAAATAAATGCTCAGCAAGGGACCATTCAGAAAAAAATAAAAGAAAATTACATACCCTCAAATAGAATGACTGAAAATATAGATTACAACATCTCTCTGACATTAAAATGATATACACCTACATAATTTTATTAAATACTCATATAAACCTAGTAAAATAATAATGTAATATTACTATGCATTTAATAGTTGCCTGAAATAATTTGGATTAAAATTTTGAATATTTCTTCTGTCAAAAGCTTATTAAAATATGAATCTATGACAATATTGACATAAATATGTATAGATAACCTTTCAAACAAGTTTCATTCTGAGACATTTGTGTAATTAAAAATTATAGTTACTGGGGCTGGGAAGGAGGCTCAGTGGTAGAGC
>NW_012267281.1:15491160-15540045 GCF_000151885.1 Dipodomys ordii | reverse complement strand
GCTAGCCTTGAGCTGAAGAGCTGAGGGACAGTGCCCAGGCCGAGTTCAGGACCCACTACCGGACCAAAAACAAAAAAAAAAACTCGTTCTCTCTACCTACAACATATAGGATAGTCTGTACAGTCATTCTAATACCCAAATTACTTTTGAGATTGAAGTTATATTCTACTATATAAAGACTCTACAAAGCCGGGCACTGGTGATTCACACCTGTAATCCTAGGTACTCAGGAGGCTGAAATCTGGGGATCATGGTTTGTAGCCAGCCACAGCAGAAAAGTCCCTGTGAAACTCTTATCTTCAATTATCCATTCAAAAACCAGAAGTGATGTTGTGTATCAAGTGGTAGAGCCCTAACCTTGAGCACAAATAGGCTCAGGGACAGCAGCTCCCAGGTGACAAGATCAAGCCCCACAACTGGCAAAAAACAAGCAAAAAAATCTGTCTATCTATCTATCTATCTATCTATCTATCTATCTATCTATCTATCTATCTATCTATCTATCTATCTATCTATATCTATATTAGGATAACATTTTATCTTCATGATAAAATGTTTCTTTAAGCAATTATAACTTTAAACATTGAATTAGCTATTCATCTTTAATTTATGTATATATGTGCTAAATTATGTAACAGTGTGTCTACATGTATCCAGATTTACATATATTTATAGATTGCATTGCTTTTGTTTTATATAATTTAAATCACAAAATAAGCTTACTACTAGTACAAAAGTGACATAAAGCCTTATATAAAAAATTTTCATCACTTTTCATAAAAATATTTTTCATTATTTTTATAGCTTTTAGCTTCTAAATAATATATATATAATTTTTGTTTGTCTCTAGGGGATAGAAAGGACAAGAAAATTATTTCTTGAAATGAGTTGGAAATAATTAGAATGCTGCTAATTGTATTTTATTTTAATAGCTACCTATCAAGGAGCCACTAAAGCTCAGTAAGTTCATGACAAAGGTTAATGAGAAGGGAAATGCATTCGATTTATTTCCTAATTTCCATTGAAAAGTTGCTAAGTTTCTCTGTCCTTGGTTGATTGATGGAGTAAATGTTCCACTAACAGTTCTTATAGCAAATTAATGCACTGTTCATCCAAAGCTTTTTATGTGATCTCAAAAACGTATCTAGAAACTTCTGTTTAACTGTCATTAATATTTTAAAATCAAACATTTAAATTCTAAGCACATTTACAACGAAACAGAATAGTATAACAGAGCAGCTAAGTGTTGAACAAAGTAAATGCTAATTATGTAAGAGAAACATGTTGCTAACATGCTGTCTACCTTGTTCCTCAATAAAGAAACATGAGTGCTCACCTCAAATTATGCCTGATACATAAAGAAGGTTTGGTACATTCACTTTATTATTATTATTTCATAGTAATTATTTCTGAGGAATTAGAACTGCTCATTAATTTATTGCATTTTTCTATTATTCCATGTAGTACAGTTTCATTCTGTTGTTTTGTTTTCTATAAACTCTTCTTTGTAGAAAATACCTCTTCTATTATCTTCTGAGTACATTCTTTCCCTAGATTTCTTAATTGTTCTTTTCAGCAGATATTAGGATTAGTATATTTTGTTATATATTATATTTATTATATTAGAGAAGCCTTTATCTTATAAATTAAAAATCATTGATAATATTATACCTTATATTTGCTCTAAGCAACTCAGTATTTATATCTTTCTAAAACTTCCTATAAGAGAATTGCATTTTTTTATTTCTAACATAAGTTATATGAGTTTCTTTCACAGATCTCAAGTGATATTGACATTTTTCTTCATTATAAACCAGCTAGATGAAAAATCAAGGTTCTCTATAGCTCTAAACTTTGAATGTCAGGCATTATCAGATTCAGATAATATCTGGTAAATTAGAGCAAAGGCGGCAGTTTAATAACCAATTCTATATTAATTAAAAGCCAAATATTTGGTTCAGCTAACATAATACATAGCTAATCATATAGTTACATGGGCTATAATACTGTTTGGAGAAAACAAGCAGATGTAGCCTCAAATAAAGACAAAAGAAAAAAGGCAACTACTTGACATTGCTACTTAACAAATGACAATAAGCAGCATTTAAACTCATTTCTCTGTCTGTGTGTCTGTCTGTTTCTCTCTTTTTCTTCTTCTTTCTCATATTCACACACACATACACATGCATTCACACAAAATTATGTGCCATAATTCTCTAGGCCAGAAATTCAGGCATAATCATGCTAGATCTATGTTTGCCTACCAATCTTTCACAATGCTGATATCAACATGCCAGCTCTTCTGATTTCATGTGTGGAGGCTCAGACAAAAATTCATATTGTTGGCAGAACTCAACTCCTTGCAGATTTTATGTCTAAGTCCTCTACTCCCTCACTGGTTGTCGGCTGGAAACTGTTCTCATCTCAGAGAAGTTAGATGCCCCACAGTGCATCAAATCAAACAAGCCAGGAACAGTTTATTTCTTGTGTATCAAATCCCATGCATGATATAAATACTTGTCTTCAAAAGAACTTTGCTCATTTTTACAACTGAATAATACCAGGCACACCAAAGACAATATTTTCATAAATTCAAATGTCATATGTGAATTATATTATTGCACAAAAATATTCAATCACAGTAAGTTTACAGAGCCTTAAAATTTAATATTTTCAGCCAGGCGATGGTGGCTCACGCATATAATCTTAGCTACTCAGGAAGATGAGATATGAGGATCACGGTTAAAAGCCAGCTTGGGCAGAAAAATCCATGAGACTCTTTTCTCCAATTAGCCTCCAGAAAACTGGAAGTGGTGCTGTGGTAGACCCCTAGCCTTGAGCTGGACAGCATCTAGGCTCAAGCCCCGAACTGGGAAAAAAATATATATATAAATATATATCCTTAGGGAAACTCAGAGCTTTATCTAATTTCACCAAGTCTTTATAATAAACCTGTATTCTTTGGCACTTTTGTCATATAAAAACTTGCTATTTTCTTGAAAAAATTCTCACCAAAAATCTTGACTGACTCAATCTATGAATTTATTACAAATGCAAAAATATTTTTAAAAACTGTTAATTATTTTTAAAATTATAAATCAAATTAATTGAGGACAGGACACTAAGGGGCATCAACATATGTAATTCCAGACCACCTGCATTGTACTAATCATGACAAATGCTCAAATCCTACTGTCAATTGTAATTCACAATCTGCATTAATGAGTATTACAGTTAATTAGTATTCATGCTGCATTTCCAGGAATCATTCTTTAATTGTGATGGAAAAGTATTTTATATGAAAGAGAAGAAATATTTAGAAAAAATATCTCATTGGGCTGGGAAGCTGGCTCAGTGGTAGAATGCTTGCTTTGCCTGCATGAGGCCCTGGATTCAATTCCTCAGAACCACAAACCCAGAAAAAGCAGATGTGACGCTGTGGTTCAAGTGGTAGAGTGTTAGCTTTGAGCTGAAGATATGAGGGATAGTGCCCAGGCCCATAGTTCAGGCCCCACAACTAACTAAAAAAAAAAATTATCTTGTTTAATTTTTTTGAGGAGCCTCCATACTGCTTTCTAGAGTGGTTAAACAATTTTGTATTCCCACCAACCATGTATTAGGGTTGCCTTTTGGCCACATCTTCTCTAGCATCTGTTATCATTTGATTTATTATTATATTTTTTGAAAATACCATACAGAGGGATTACAATTACATGAGCAAGGTAATGAGTACATTTCTTTTCAAGCATTATTGCCTCTTCCTTTGTTTTCCCTGACCATCCCTTCCCATTTGCCCCCATACCCCCTTCTTATCTCCCCACACCCCTTCTCTGGCCAAAATTTAAAATTCGTTTATGACATAACCTCTTGTACATCACATTGTTGCAATGGGTCCACCTATCTAAGCAATTTGTTTTTTTTCCCTTCCCCTCCACAAATTATACTAACATCAAATACAGTGAAAATAGGGGTTATACCATGGGGGAGGGACATACAAAGCAACAAACAACTCATCTTATAAATATGTTAGAAACAATCGCAAGAAAGAAAAAATATTTGAGTCCTTATCTTGGGGTTCATTTCGCCTAACATCAACTTATCTGACCGTTTCTGCTTGTCTTAGACATACACTAGTCATCCATGAGAAAGAATTATACTCCACCAATTATAAAGAAAAAAAAAGATTTTGGGGAAAAAACAAAAACAAACAAAAAACACAAAAAGACATTAAGTGAAGTGAGGAGAAGGAAGACAAATGTTGAATACTTCCTTTATATACACAAGCTAGAGTTAGCTTATAAATTTATAAGTTAATACATTGGCTAATATGCAGTAGTATACAAATGCATTAACTAAATTACGGTAGATTTAAGAGAGAAATCAAATATTACAATTCCTTAGAAATGTAATGTCTTAGTTCAATAAAATATACACCAGAAAATAGGTACTAGAAAGTTATGTGGTACAGTCAAGGGGGAAGTATAGATGATTGAAGAGGTGAATACGGTGAGGATGAAGTCAAGAATCCAATGTATATTCTACAAAACTAAGAAGAGTGAAGAGAGGGGTGGATTGGGAGGGATGTGTGAGAATGTTGAAAGAAGTGACATTGATCAAGATGCACTGAATTCATAAATTGCCTTGGTAAATGGCAATTTCTTCATAAACTAAAGATAATTCTTTAAGGTATGGAAAAAGAAAAGCTGCTTCATAAAAAGGTAAGAAAACATTTGGTAGAAATCAAGCAAAAGAGAAGCAACATGAGTGACAAGCTCACAAGGTCTGGGTTAAAATGATGTCAGAAGATCACATTGGAAATACACAAGGTAATTATCAAGGTATTGATGGAATATTAGGTATAAATGGTACTAAGTATTCTGACAAAATTTGTAACATACAAATAAAAAACTAGCAGCTGAAATTCTAGATTGTTCTCAATGTGTAAAAACATGGCTGTTGGCAATGCAAGTTCCATCAAGAGTGTTAGCAACAGGGCACATTGAGGTATAAGTGGCTAGGGTTTATATTCTTGTGGATGTTCTCCAGTGACAGAAAAGTTTTGTTATATCATTTGGAATTTTAAGGTATTTGCTACTCATTAAAAAATATAAAATTAGTAATACAAAAACTAGAGCACTGATCAGACTCCAGTGAAAGATTGTATCTTGTTCCAAGCAAGGATGAACCACTGTCATATCACACTGCTGTTACAAGTGGAAAGGGTCCTATCTTGAATGGTAATCACTATCCATGCTTACAGCTCTGATGTCACACACTGGATCACTGGGTCTGAATTACAATATCTATACCAGGATGTTTTACTCAAAAAAAAAATGTGAGTCAAATACTCTCTAGCTTGTAAAGACATGAGCCTTACTTTGCATTACTTAGTCCAAGGTCATGGTAATTTAGGAATTGAAACCATAATTCTGTAAGGTTTCACTAATATGTTAATTAATATGTTGTATGTGCAATACTTTGCATTTTCTCTGATTAGATTCTTACATTTAATGATATTAAAATATATGTGATCAGGTCTACATATTTCTTTTATTATAATACTATTATTGGCCATTTTCATGACAAAGACACTTAAAAATTAGATTTGTAAAGTATCAAACTGCTGCTAGAGTTAAATAGCTGTAGCATGACTGTGGAGTAAATCTTTTATGATTTAAACTCAAAATGCATTCTGAGATCTGGTGGCAGGTGGCTCATGCCTGTTATCCTATCTACTCAGGAGACTGAGACTTATAGGTCATGGTTGGAACCCCCAAAAAGTAAGTAGTTCTACGGCTCAAGTGGTAGAGTACTAGCCTGGCACAAAAATAGCTTAAGGACAGCACCTAGGCTCTGAGTGCAAGCCCCAGGACTGACTGACACTCAAACAAACATGACCCAAACTAGCATCATGAAGTTTTCAATAAGGGTAAAGGATATAGCGTACAAGTATGTGGTAGAATTTGATTATAAAAAAACACAATTGGGAATTAGCTTTTGAAATAACTGCAAAATATTTTAAGATATATTGTTAAATTAACTTAATTATAAATAAAGTATGAATTTATAGCCTCCAGTATGTAATTGGGATTTCATGAATAATATATTTTATTTTTTGTTTACATGAATTTCAGATAATTGGAGGATTTTTTAAAAAAGCATTTCATACCAGAATAGAATTTGGAAGTGATAATTTATATTACAGAAAGATTTGATGAATTGTATTTGTACAAAGGTTATACTTGCATTGTTACAGCATTGGGAATTCTGTCATTAAAAATTAACAGGCTTCTGTTGTAAAAAGCTACAGAATGTCATTTAGTGACATCATGTAAATCCTTAAATCCTGCGATAATTTAAATGACTCCCTTGTCCTATTGCACTGAAGTGGGGGAAATAAATGAGTCACCTTGTTGCCAAATGTGAAAAAGTGTCATCTTTATATCATTAGAGTCTGCATTGTGTTAAGGAAGCTGATTTTATTTGCGAGGGCAAACTCATGGCTCATAAACTCAACAGAGGTGAGTGAGTTATGATAGTCTTGGAAATACATTAATGAAATTCTGCAAACATCAGTACGGTACATTAGTCTTCATCACATTTGGCTTTATTAAACACACAGATAGATGGGGACCTGTCATGTATGCCAATTGCTTTGCTGTTTCAAAATGACCTAAGGAAATATAACAAGCTGTGGTTTTCTTTAAAGCTGTTTTAACACCATGTGTAAATGATAGCATACTGTAGTTCAATGATTTAAGAAATAGACAGTTGAGGGAGGTGTCATCATTGTGGTTTGACATAGATCAAGGGTCTTCCACATGCTGGATATCACAGGAATAATAATAAGTAAGAGATACTACCAAACAAGGTAATATTTTAATTTAAGTTTTCTTGTTTTCTCTAAAGACAAACAACAACAACAACAACAAAAATCAGTGTTGGCTACAGAATACATGTAGGAAGCTACCATTGGAAGGAATAAGCTGACCAACTCATTTCAAGTCACAATAGACGTGAAGGTGAGGGTTAAATTAACTAATAATGAAAATTCAAATGGTGATCCTGGTGAATATTATTTTTAATCCATTTAAGTATATGAATATTTTTGTTTTTCTAATTTTTGAACTCAAATTAAAATATAATAATCATTTTTTGCTTTGGGAAAATATAAAATCATAATATGACGTGATGTGTACCTTAGGTTTAAGGTACATTAAAGTACATTTTAGAAAGTAATCTGTATGAGTATTTATGTTACTAAGCTTTTCCTAGAGGACATAACTTTGAATATAACATATGTGATCCATAATTCTCTAATACATAGTAACACACCAACCAGATATCAATATTGATAAATGGATATAACTTAAGTTGGAACTTTTCAATCATTATGCTATGAATCTACCATTACAATACCAAACAAAAGCCAATGTATATAGAGACCCTTTATTAAATGTGAGGCATCATGCATATTTTTATATAGGAAGTTCCTTCAATATTGGATGTGTGCTGTTAAGAGAAATACCCATACAAGTATATAAAGTTATACTTATTTTAAAAGTAATAGCCACTTGCAGACACTATCTTTATAGTCACATCCAAATAATCCTATTATTCCAACTTGAATATAATGAAAAAGATAAAATGTAACTGTGACCGAACAATACCAATAACTGCAGAAAGAGTAAAATTGCATGAATCAAGCTATGAAGAAAATTATATCACTGAAACTCAGTTTACTCAGGAGATCGACATAATTCCTAATTTTAGATATTGCTTTTTGCATATTGTTAGTTCAGCTTTACTAGAATGACATGTAAATTATTTGTATGTTTCTTTTTGTTTTTGTTTTTGTGTTTTGTGTTTTTTTCCTTCTTTCTAGAGGAGGTGGTAGGGTACTAAAGTTTGAACTCAGAGCCTCACATTTCCTTAGTAGTTGTCCTTCTACTTTCACCATGCCTCCAGATTATTATTCTGAAGCACCCAATTGGAGGCTAACTTTCCATATGTGAAAAATGGTGTCACTAAGCAGATACATTTTCTATTCATTACAGCTGCAGAGGAATTTACTTGTTTATCCCTGGTAATTTTGTTATTAATCACTGAAAGGCAAATATAGAGACAATTTGTTTTTTATACATTGGTTATCATACTGACTAGCCAGAATTTGATTTTCTAAGTATCAATCAGTTTCTGTGAGCCACTTTATAGTCATTAATGAAATAATCATTCCATAATGAAATAATGAAATCTAATAATGAAATAATCATTAATGAAAGCTTAACTTGTTACTACTTCCTAAGAATTATTGCTTCTTCAGAAAAATAATATCTTTAAGATGCAGTTAAAATTCAATGATACACTGAATATGGATTTTTTTTATTGGACCTGATATAAATACAGTTTCACAGGACAAGATTCTAGGAGTCAAGATCACTTAGTGTACCTTGTATTTTTTATGATATAATATTTGATTATCTTGGGGCTGGGAAGTTGGCTCAGTAGTAGAGTGTTTGCCTTGCATGCACGAGGCCTTGGGTTCAATTCCTCAGCACCATATAAGCAGAAAAAGCCAGAAGTGGTGCTTGAGCTGAAGAGCTGAGTGACAGCACCCAAGCCCAGAGTTCAGGCCCCACAACCGACAAAAATAAATTAATAAATAAAATATTTGCTTATCTGGGTTTTAGTGCCTATGAGTATAAAGACTGATGAACCAGACTACATCAAATTGAACAAACCATGTGTAACACAAAATATGGCACTCAGGATTTAAATTCTTGGTTCTAGATATGGCCATAGAAAATATAGATTTCTATGGTTTTCTACTTTCTTACATCCTACAGAAAAGTACTGGTGAAATAGAAAATAAGGGGCCACAGAGAACATTTCTGAATTTATACAATATAGTGAAGTTATTAAACATTTTTGTATTCTTCTGTAACATTTTGGGAAATAATTGAAATCAGTATGATCAAGAACATTTATCTGAGCTGGGCACCAGTGGCTCACGTTTGTAATCTTAGCTACTCAGGAGGCTGAGATTTGAGGCTCATGGTTCAAAACCAGCCTGGGCAGGAAAGTCCATGAGACTCCTATCTCCATTAAACCACTAGGAAACTGGGAGTGGCGCTATGGCTCAAATGGTAGAGCACTTGCCATGAGCTGCAGAGCGCAGGGACAGTTACCATGCCCAGAGTTCAAGCTCCATGACTGACCAAAACAACAACAACAACAAAAATATATCTTGTATATTTGTGTTATAGCAAAACATGGCCCCTGAATCGTCAACTAAAGCAATTCCTTCTTTTCTTCTCAATAATACATCTTGTAATTACTATGCCTGAGAGTTGCCTAATATTGACTACTGCTTCTCTCTATGTGTGTTTCTCTCACACTATTTTTTCCTTTTTGCTCCCTCTGTTTTATGTTAGTTCAAGAATACAGAAATGTTACTCACTTTCTTACCATATCTTCAATCCAATAATATATAGAACTGATCCATCTTCATTGATTGAAGCTTTATTCCTATAGTTTCTTTTTCTGCTAGCCCCTTTCAATTCATCATTCCATTCAAATCTTCTGTATATATTATTATAAAAAATAAATTAGAATATATAGTATTTCTTACTGGATGATAGGATTACGGAATACTTCTCTTAAATGAACCCTAAGATATGTATTCAAATGTTTTTTTTTCTTTCATGCATTTGTTTCTAACACATTGATAAGATTATTTCTTAGTTGCTTTGTATGTCCCTCCCCCACGGTGTAACCCCTGCTTTCACTGTATTTGATGTCGGTACAATTTGTGAAAGAGAAGGGGAAAAACAAGTCGTTAAATAAGGGTACAGGTGGACCCGTTAAAACAATGAGAAGTATACGTTGTCATGTCAAAAACGAACTATACAACTTTGATGTGGGGGGGAGGTTTGGTTGGGGGACAGGGAGAGGCTGGGAAGGGATGGAAAGGGGAAACAAAGGAGGAGGCTACAATGCTTGATAAGAAATGTACTCATTATTTTGCCCATGTAATTGTAACTTCTCTGTACAGTATTTTCACAATAAAAAATAAATTAAAAAATACTATCCTAAAAGTTTATCTATAGTTTTCATAAGTTGCAAAATTTCTTTAGTCCTCTATATTATTTCATTGTTTTCTTCA
Source organism: Dipodomys ordii (assembly GCF_000151885.1). NCBI lineage: Eukaryota > Metazoa > Chordata > Mammalia > Rodentia > Heteromyidae > Dipodomys > Dipodomys ordii. The sequence goes on along the minus strand of NW_012267281.1, from coordinate 15,529,880 downwards.
TTCATTCATCTACCAATGGACATTCAGCTTTTTTTCCCACATTTCCATTTTTGTGAATAATGCTGCAATGGATGATGAAGTCATAATATTTCTTGAAAACATTTTTTAAAAATTAATAAGGGAAACATCATTGTGTTTCTTATAATAGACACTCTTTGAATTGTAATGAACAATATGCAAATATTTTTAATTTTGCATATATTCATAAGTCCTTGATGTCTTTTTTAATCTTGTTTTTGTTTTCTAATACCTTAGCAGGAAGAATAATCTTACTCTACCTCAAATTAAACTCATTTTCTGGAACCTCACAAGTACATCACATGTAATAAAGCGACTTTTTGAACCAAAATTGTAATGAGAATATTTATAAGCCAAGAGAATACAACATTTTCTTGGATATATGATGAAAATTTGAATATGTGTAAAAAATACACTCCCGTGGTGCCAGTCAAGGGAATGAAAAATATAAATTTCCCTATGTAGAGTTTTTTCAAGTACATATTTAGCAGAAGTTAAGATTTGGTATAAGCCTGGCTAACTTCTGATTTGAGTCACTGCAATGCAAACCTGACTCTACTTCCAGTTTGAACTCACTTAGACCTTATCCACATCTGAGGAGAATCCTGAAGTAAGACTCATGAGAACTGTAGCATTATCAGCAACTCTAGTTGCAGTTCATCTTACTTTGCAACCATAGTGACAAGTAAAAAGGACTTTATTGTTCAGAGGCCTCAATCCTCAAAACAAAGAACAGAATAATAGAATTTATTTCAAACAGAACTTTTTGATGTGTTATTATGGTTTTATCTTTTTATCAATATCACCCTTACTATTTTTCTTTAGCCTGATAGAGAAGTCTGAGGTTCATTGCAAATTCGACAATCAGGACTAAGTACCCAAGGACTTAGACATTTTGACAATCCTGAACAGTGCTACCAAATTAGGTAGCTCCTGACTGACATCAGGCATTTGTCAGGACTATAGAGTATTTCTTTTAAACTGTCATCATAATGGTGTGATCAAATAACTTAAACTTAGTTGTATTTAATGCAGAAAGCCATGATTCACTTGATTTTACAATTTAGTCTTACATACCATTCCCTTCTGATTATACATAGGCCTGACCATGTGAGGGTAATCTCGGGGACTTCAGCACTGTCACTGAAATTCGTCCATAACAGCATGTGAATATCTACATCAAAATTGGGGAACACCTATGACATTAATTTCCCTGGTTTTTATAAAACGAATAAAAGAATCACACACACACACACACACACATACACACACACACGCACACACACACACAATGCTTGCTCTCTTCTTCCAAAAATTAATATGCAGATTTTTCCCATATCCTTCCTTTATGAGCACCCATATCAACCCTTTATGTATTTGTTACAATTGCTAAATTTAAATTGTCATATTTTTGTCACCCACAGTTCATAGTTTACATTAGGATGTCTCTTAATATATTCTGTGGATTGGGACAATATATATCTTAAAAAGAGTCGTTTCAGTTTTTGTTATTTTTTGGAAAGAAAGGAAATAATTACAGGTAAATCTATATAATATTTGGCTAATTGAAAAAAAGTAAACTTAAGCCAAATTTTTATTTTATTTTATTTTTATATGGTTCTTTTCACCTTCTGCTCTGGCGTGTGATAATACTTTCTGTTCCCTGGTGAAGAACTTACTTCTAACTGACCATAAATTATCTTTTATTCACTCTTCCCCAAAGTGCAGTTACTCTGACAAGATGGCCATGTGCAGAAATATTGGAGTGGGGAAATTTCACTTCCTATATTTGTAATATTATGACACAGAACTGCCTCAGGGCAGCCTAAAATACCCTTATTAGTCAAGGATTTCAGGTCTTATAAAAAAATAATCCTTAAAATTTCATGAAAGACCAGAGTTTTCTACTGCAGCAATTGATATTTACCTATTTTTACTTTTCTGATTGTTCAAGTGAAACATGTCCATTGTCTAATAATTATGCATCTCAGCAATAATGAAGTTGGGGTGGATTTTAGTGAATTAAAAAGCTTCAGTGTTCTTTCTTTTCTCTAGCATGGGATGGTTAGTACTTTTACTTAGGTCTAACATTTATGTGTAATTCCCTGTGGATTTCCTTTTGGAGAACTTATGAAACCATTGATAATTCAAAGTCCATTTCCTTCTAGAAATTCCCTAGTAATTACTTGCCTGACTGAAAAATAAAAGCAGCCATTACAGAGCTTGATAAAATACTAAGAGCTTTTCCCCTAGTCCTTCACTTCTTACCCTAGTGTTAGAAAACCCCAGAGTACTGTTGAGAAAATACTTGAATGTTAGGTTTTGTAAGAAGAAATATAATTTCGATATAAGTGGTTTAATTAACTAAGAATATATTTTCTATCACTCAATTTCCTTGGAGCATTCACTTTAGAAAATTTTAAATTTAAGTATTGTACTCTCCTTGCAAAAGGGTTTTTCAGCTTTTTAAGGCTTTTTTAGGTTTATGGGCTAGAAAGATCAATATCAAGGACCTGAGGGTAATCTTTTTGAACTGTCACCATTAAGGAAAATAAACTGGTATCTCTCAGGTTTTCTAGGACAATAGAAACCAACTTTAATGGACTCCATGGCTTATCTTCATAAATTAACTCCTGCTATAAAGATACAATGTCATTCTTCAATTTGAATAAGGCATTTTGGAAGAGATATCAAGGTATATATGAGCTGGAATGAGGAAAAGAATAATATTTCAAGATTCCTTTCTACAATGCTTGGTACTAATGAATTAAACAATGGCCTTTATCTAGATATTGTATACAGATTGACTAGAAAATATAACCAGAAAGAAGAATGGTAAGAGGATCAGATGCACAGATACAAGCATACTCAACCTTGAAGAAATATGTAATCTATGCTATATGTTATATTTGTAAATTATATATACTATATAAATATAATATATTATATTGCATATATAATATATAATATGTAATATACAGGTATTATATGAGAATTACCATGGTAAATTATGAGAATTACCATATGCCAAAAATTTGGGTAAAAAATGAATGGGCAACAAGATTTTGGATTGACAAGTACCAACAGGACAGGGGTGAGGACCAAAGAGAGGATGAAGAGAGTGAGTGTGGTTCAAAGTATTTTATAGGTACGCATGAAAATACAGCAATGAAACATGTTGAAATTGTTTTTTCCATGAAGAAAGACATAAGGGAGAAATACTGAGAAGTGAGTTTGACTGGGGTATATTCATATATAAGTATGAAATTAGAAAGGTCACAATAAAAGCTCTATTTTACAGATGATATATACTAATAGAAATCTTGCAATAAATCTAAAATTATGAGAATCAATAAAAATAAAGAAATTCAAGAAAATAACTTGGCACAGGAGCTGGGCACCTTGCAGCATAAATGAAATAAAAGTGAACAGGTAAATGCACTAGAAATACTGGAGGTCTATCTGTACCTAATGGTATTCTATGTAATCACTGGTAACTAAATTATAATGATATTTTTAATTTAAATTTGACAGTAAGTACCAGTATAAAGATATAAAACACTGAATGAAGCAAAGTCGAAGCATCTAACACTCAGTGAACTAAGGATAGCAGAAAACACTGAACTTAAAACACACACACTCACACACACACACACACACACACACACATCAAGCAAGTTATCTGATGAAGAAATTGTACATTATTTCTCCAAAATCTATACAAAACAATTGTATAGTGTAGTTTTCCATGAGGTTTTGTGTATTCTAGGGGCCCTGTGTCCTGGCCTGCTGGAGCGGGCGGGGCATCCACAGGCTGACATCACTGTCATCAGAAGGGCCTGCCATGCCACCAGAGGGCTGGGGCATGCCTCCGAAAGGGGTGGAGGCACAGGCTATATATAAGATGCATGTTCCAGAGACCTGAGGAGAGTAGTGGGGAGAGAGCAAAGAAGAAGTGAAGAGTGACTGAGAGGAGAGAGGGGAGACAAGGACTGGAGAGAGGGTCAGCAGGCCAAGGCAAGCCTCGGGAGGTCGTTTGGAGCCTCCACAGTTAGGGCCTCCTGGAGGGGGCCATTTGGGACCCTCTCCAGAGGTCATTCGAAGCCTCCTCCGGAGGTCATTTGGAGCTTCCTCAAGAGGCCATTTGGAATCTCCCTCTAGATAGGCCCGTGGAGAAGCGCTTCCCGGAGCAGAGCAGGCAGGCCTCTGGAGAGTGGAGAGGCCTGCAGAGAAGGAGGAAGGGAGGAAAGGGAAAGTCTTCCCCTTTGGAGGTTTGGGCTTCGGAGCTTTGGAGGCCTGAGGTTTGGTAGTTTGCAGACTAACTAATTGGTGGTTTGCAGACCAACTAATAAAGGACAGGGCTTCCTATTGGAGGCTTGGAGGTTTGTTGGTCCAGGCTGCCCTTGGTTCTGGGTATCTAACTCAAGACAAGGTAATCACAGGCCCCCTTTACGGTGTAAATAGTGTAAATAAATTTGTTTGTAATCTTTAATTGTGCCTCGATGGATTGTCTCGCTCTTTGGAGATCATAAGTCCATTATAAAAAGATACAGCGAAAAAAGAACTTCACAACTTTGGCCCAGGGGTAGGAGGGGCGGAGGGGGAGGGGGGTTAGGGGGAGAGATAGGAAGGGATGGAAAGGGGAAACAAAGAAGAAGGGAACAATGCTTGATAAGAAATGTCCTCATTACCTTGCCCATGTAATTGTAACCCCTCTGTACGGTATTTTCACAATTAAAAAAAAAAGATATCAGTAAGAGATAAAAGTTGTTTAGGTGGAAATAAAGGCTATGAAATTGTCTTTATTTATTAAAAATATGAAAAAAAGAATGTTTCAAACTTTTAATCTAAGATGATTAGGAATAATAATGTTAGGAAGATTGTGGGTATGAAAACTGATTCATTGAAATAAATCTAATATGTTTTCATGAATAAAAATCAACTAATATATTCATTATATAAATGACAATTTAAGCTGCCAACAAAAGTCATAAATTACAAAAAGAAGTTATTTAATGGATATTAGCATGAGGGACATTAAGTCATGCTTTAGCCTCATAAATGAATGTCAGAAAAGTGGACAGATTAAAATTAAAATTGAATAATAAAACCCATGAAGATGTTGAGAAATTTCAAAAGAGTATATCAATTATTTAATATTTGTTGAAGTGTTTCTAATCTATTTACTACAGTTGAGTAAATAAGATAATTTAAAATAATTGTGAGCATACTAAACCCTATTCTAAATGATAAGTCTATCAATGGAAATGAGTGAAGTGTTAATATATTACACTCTGTCTTTTAAATCTGGTTTCTAGGATAAGTATGAGGGAAATATTTTATGTAAACAGTAAGTCTTATAGGATGCTGGTGTCTCACACCTGTAATCATAGCTACTGGAGAGGCTGAGATCTGAGGATTGCAGTTCCAAGTCAGCCCAGGCAGCAAAGTCACTCAGATTCTTATCTCTAATTAACCTCCAGAAACCCGGAAGTGTCCCTGTGGCTCAAGCATTAGAGCATGCTTTGAGCTGAAGAGGACAGGGACAGTGCCCAGGTGCAGACCCCATGACCCACCAAAAAAAAAAAAAAGAAAACAAAAATAAACAAACAAAAAACTAGTAAGTCTAATAAGTCTAACACAATAATTTCCTTCTGTGTTGCAGAGTAACATAAAGCATATATAGGTAGTATCTGCAAAGATGGATTTAAGGTTTACTTGATTTAAATAAATGCAAAAATATAAAGTGCAATAAAGGCTTAAAGACGGACTTTAAAATATAACTTGATATATAGAATATAAAGATCTAACATATTTAATAATAAGCAATATATACACAAACACTGGCCTAAAACATATAAGAGGTAAAAATATATTAAAAAAAAAAAAACAGGACACCTGGGTGCCAGTGGCTCACTCCTGTAATCTAGCTACTTAGGAGCTTGAAATCCAGGTTAAAGGCCAATTCAGGCAGAAAAGTCTGTGAGACTCTTATCTCCAATAAACCACTCAGAAGAAGGTGGAAATGGTGCTGTGGCTTCAAGTCGTAGAGCACTAACTTTGAGCACAGAGTAGCTCAGGGATAGAGCCCAGGCACTGAGTTCAAGCCCCAGGACTGGAAAAAAAAAGTGTAGAACTGCAAATCACTAAGAAATTATGCAAGAAAAACAATGGGAATTTGGATAACACAAATAGGTTGTTAACAATGTGTAGAAAAGTTAATAAAATATTAGCAGAAATAAATTCTATCTGATAAATTTGATTAAAAAATAAAAATAAAATTATACCATTACATTTTGCAAGTAAGATTCCAAAGCTAAAATGTAGTGGAAATATAAAAAATTCTGAATTGCTATTGGAAAACTGGCTCCTACACGACAAAGAAACACAATCATAATACCTTCTGTGGTTCAGTAATCATTTCATAAAATATAAAGCCTAAAGAAAAGTGTCATACATTTACTTCAGAAGTCTTGTAGAGTTGTGACTGGAAAGTTATAGCATGTTTAATTCTGAAGAAAAGTAAACATTGCTCACGCCTGTAATCCTAGCTACTCAAGAGGCTGAGATCTGAGGATAGCGGTTAAAGCCAGCCCAGACAGGAAAGTCCATGAAACTCTAATCTCCAATAAACCACCAGAAAACCAGAAGTGACACTGTAGCTCAAGTGGTAAAGCACTAGCCTTGAGCTGAAGAGCTGAGGGACAGAGTTCAGGCCCAGAGTTCAAGCCCCACGACCGATAAAAAAAAAAAAGAAAAGTAAACATTGGATTCACCTTCTAAATATAATGAATGTCACAGTGAGATGAAAGTTGTTGGAGCAAAAATCCACTTACATGTAGACATATATATATATATATATATATATATATATGCACACACACATGAATAATATATATATATATATATAAAGAGAGAGACAGAGAAAGAGATCTAGGATGAGGAACAGAGAAAGATAGAGAGATAGAGAAAATAGGACAAGAGTTACGAGTTTAGAGGGAGGAGGTAATGCTTTCAACAAGAAATGTAATCACTCCTTTACTCTAACTGTATCCCCTCTGGACATCACCTTGACAATAAAATAAAATAAAATTTAAAAAAATAAATGAAAGAAATAAAGCAGTTAATTTTATAATAGCTTTTCTTAAATCTTTTTATAATCTTTAAGTAGTTTTACAAAGGAATGTAAAACTAAGTCTTTTATGAAAACAGTGTATCTTGACCAATGTTACCCATTCGAGCATTCCCACCCACCCCTCCCACCCACTTCATTTTTCCTAATTTTCAGAATAAATATTTTTAAACAGTTAACAAAGCTGTTTATGTGTACAATGCATCTTTATCTGTGTCATCCTTACAACATATTCACTGCCCCTTAAATCCACCTCCTCCCTTGTTTTTCTTAATTCTGTTGTATATGCAATGAATTCTCACCAGCATTCTCCCTTTTACTCTCTTCATATTTCTACCTTTCTCCCATTGGCCCCACACTCCCCTCTTGTAAGTACCCATTTGCTGGTACTTATTCTGTGGAGTTTTAACTTAGTCTTTCTAAAGAATTATATGAGCTCTCCATAGTTCTATTCTACTTCAGTTGGTTATAACCACTTGCATTCTACCCAGCATGTTTACTTATAAATGTTTAGGCCCATTCTGGCTATCACAAATGAAGGAAACCATGCAAACTGTGTTTCGCTCAGTCTGGCTTACTTCATTTAATATACTTTTTTTTCCCCAAGTTTTTCCTTTCTTAATGAATGATACAATATCATTCTTTCTGATGGATAAGCAGAATTTCATTATGCTTATACACCACATTGTCTTGATCCATTTGCCCATTGATGAATATATGAGCTGATTCCTCTCAGTGAATTAATGGAGCAAGAAAATTGTTGATACTCTAACCACAAATGAAGGAAGAATAGTATTTAGAGGGATGAGAATATGAAGTTTTATAAATGCAGTAGCAGCCTAGTGCCAGTGACTCACAACTGTAATCCTAACTACTCAGGAGGCTGACATTTGAGATTTCAAAGGCAGCCTAAACAGGAAAGGCCATGAGACACTTATATCCAATAAATATTATTCAGAAAAAGCCGTAAGTGGCTCTATGGGTCAAGTGATAGAGCGCTAGCCTTGAGCAAAAGAAACTTGACGATAACATCCAGGTCCTGAGTTCAAGCCCCAGTATTGGGGAAAAAAAACAAAAGAAAAGAAAAGGAAAGGAAAGAAAAGTAGTAGCTTCAAAAGTGTGTAAGTTTGGATAGGACCAAAGCGGTTGGAGGATGGATGTATACAGGGTGAAGTATTATAAAGAAAGTAAAGAGGAATGCATCCTTGGTACCTTAAAACACCATCATTCTCTCCGCCCTCTTCACTGTTGCTGCTGTGCGTTGACTCCCCTAGTCATCATCAGTCATCCCTTTGTAGTCGGACCTGCCAGAGGTTACAGGATGCTATTCTTTTCAAGATGAAAAAAGAAAACAAAACCAACAATAAAATCAGGAATCTCAGCAATCTTCCTATGCAAGAAACAACCTTCAGTTCCAGTTATTGGAAAGTGACTTTTTGGAGATGTTATCATATTCAACTACTTCCACTTGAGATTGAAACAACAGCAAGAACAACTGGAAATTGGAAGTCATGGTTTAGAACATGAAAATCTTCAATGATCTTAGGAAAACAGATGTAATTTTGCTGTGAGTACAAAGAGCAAGTATTAAAGTAGACCAGGATGACTTCTGTGTTTTTGTTTCATATCTACATTCTCAGTATTATGTTTCTCAGATTAAAAATGTTCCATGATATCAAACACATGCTCCTGTCATTTATATTTGATATAGGGATATTTATTGCAATGAATAAAAATTTATTGTTGAGGATTCAATTATCTATTTCTTTAAAAAAAATTGGCTTCCTACTTATTATTATTCCCCTCAATCTCACAGATGATTAAAAACAAAATTTCTCTCACATTAAAATAAACATACTTTGGAAAGCTAACATTAATTATCAAAAATATCAGAGCTGTGATCATCAGTTTTTCTCAAACCTCTATTCCTAATTGAGGTTACTTGACTAGATTGAAATTAGCATATAACATTTAGTTAATATTAAATATTTTAATAATATCATATGAAAAGGAAATGGGAAATAAAAATGGAACACTATAGTCAAACACTGACTTATTTTTTTTCAGAATATGGCCTTCACTGTAAACAGAATTTTATAGTGGAGACTTGTGTACTTAGATAAAGATGCTATCTGTCGGCTTATTGCAACATTTTAAGATACCACAAAATATAAAGTGGAACCCTTAAACTTAGAGCTAGATAAAAATGTATTTGGCCCATTTATCAGAAAGGTTTCAACATATTTTAATAACACAAGAAAAAAATAGGCCCTTTCATATTATCTATTTGAAAAAACAGACTAACTCTCATTTTCTCATTGGATAGTAAAGTATTTTTCTGAAGATAACACTCAAATCTGTTCATATTTTAAACTTTCCTTTTTACATATGTAAGAGTACTGAATGAAATTTAGATAAAAACAAAAGAAATATTTTATAATAATATATTATTTTAGAAATTTTAAAAAGTCACTTCTGGAATGTTTTGTATATATTCAATTGAAATAAAAGAGAAAGAAGTATTTACCGCTTCATTCTATTTATAAATATTCATTTATAAAAGTGTTTGCTTAATATATATGCATGGATATAGTCATGGTTTTGGTTCTAAGATATAACAGTAATAATAAAAATGCTTTTCAATAACATTATGTTAATGAGAGGAAAAAGCATAAAGATCTTTATAAATATTTAATAAGCTAGTGTGCCGTAGGTATATTATTCATCATCCCAAAGATATCTACACTCTAACCCCATTAACTTATATAGTACAGTAGTATTTTATATAGTAAGAGGCATTTCACAGTGTTGTAAAATTTAAATATTTAGAGACTGGAAATTATTTGTGAGTATTCAGGTAGGCCTAGTGCACTCAAAAATGGCTTTTAAAAGAAGAGAATATTTCTAGACTTTAGTCAGGAAATACATGACAGAAATTGGAGAGCTGAGAAACTCCATCTAGGAGAATTCAACCTCAAATTTGCTGGATTTGAAGATGGAGTAGAGAAGACAAAGAATGATGGGAATGACCCACAGAATATAGCCAATAAGAAAATATGTGGTCCCTGCCCCTAGAAGGAACTAAATTTTACCAAAAATGTAAAAGATTTAGAAAGTAAAACACTCACTAAAAACTTTAGAGAATTACATGTCCCTGCCAACACTTTGATCTTAGTCAAGTGAAGCTGATGGTGGACTTTCTGCCAACAGAGTGATAGCTTAAAAACATGCATTGTTTTACATCAGTAACTTCATGGTAAATTGTGATGGAAGAAATAGAAATCCAATACATGTTGCAAAACACTAAATGAAGCAAGATATAGGGTTGGAATGCTCTGAGTTGAAGTAGAATACAACTTGAACTTGGTTTCTAAAGGCATTTCCTATGAAAAATTGACCTCTAATAAATTTTCTTATAAGATAGTAAGTCTTATGAGGCCTTGGGTGGGGGGATCATTTCTGTTATAGACATTCATAAACTGAAAAATTTTATCATTGCAAAGCTCTTGTTTGTTCAATAAGAAATTGGGTAGTATAGGTGTATCAACCTAGAAGATCACAAAGGAAAAGTCAGACTTTGTGAGGACAAATCATGAAGATGATTCAGACTCTTAAAACAAAGTATATAATGTTTTGGCTAAAAATGAGAGATAATAGAAAAATAAAAATAGAAAAAAGTATTTCCTTGATTTAATATACACACATTACATGGAGTAATGAAAATATTCTAAATGAAGAAATTTGAATCAAAGTAAAAATTTTAAATCCACATGAAGAAGGATTGTGACTTGTGTCAACTTTGTAGGCTTTAAATGAGAGTAATTGTTAATCTGTATTTTAAAGATAGAAACAAGAATGAGGATAATGTTATGACTGAAAATTATTATTTCTAACTGGAAAATGGTTCCATCTTAAGTTTGTTTGATTTTAGTAATGCATTTAAGTAAATTCAAAAATGGAAGTGATTTGGATGAAAAGCACTGTAATAATATTTGGGTTAAAATAATGAATAAATGTAAATACAACACACAATTAAGAATTAGGTGTAGTTAGAGTGTGGTATTTTGGATATGTGATGTACATTTTTCAATTATCTGTGAAGGGTTGGGGAGAGTGAGGAAAGTAATTTAGTGATAGAGTGCTTGTCTACATGCATGAAGCTCTGAATTTGATTTCTCAGTATGACATAAACAGAAAAAGCCTGAAGTGGCACTCTGGCTAAAGTGGTACAGTGCTAACCTTGAGAAAAAAATCACAATCATCTGTTTAAAGCCTAGAATGAATTTAAGTATTTGGAAAATGCAGATAGACATAAATTGTCTTTCATTAAAATACATGTATTGTATATATCTTGCATAATTCAAGGAAATGCTTTCTTCTCATACATATCTCTTTACTTCTATCTCTATATCTATATCTATCTCTCTGTCTCTGTCTGTTTATATCTGTTTCTCTCTGTCTTTTTGTCTCTGTCTGTCTGTCTGTCTGTCTTTCATTTCCTGGCTCCATACTTGAATTCAATGTCTCTGTATCTCAGCTTTGTTACTTATGGCTCTTGCTCTATCGTTTGAGCCATTGCCCGAGTTAAGGATTTTGCTCTTTGTTTTGTAGATGTGGACAAGAAACCATGCTATGATGGAACTATGGACATGGTAGCAACCACATCAAGATAAGCAACATATTGTCAGTTAAAAATTCTGATAATGGACTGGGAAAATGGCTCAGTGGTAGAGCGCTTGCCTTGCATTCATGAGGCCTTGGGTTCCATTCATCAGCACTACATAAGCAAAAAGAAAAAACCTGGAAGTGGCACTGTGGCTCAAGTAGTAGAGTGCTAGCCTTGAGCTGAAGAACTGAGGGACAATGCCTAGGCTCAGAGTTCAGGCCCCACAACTGGACCCCCCAAAAATATTCTGATAACTGAATATTTCTTTGCTTTTTTCTGATATTTTCTGGATTCATTTTTACATATTTGTCTAGTGTCCATATATGTGTTTACTTATGGGAGAAAAAGTGTAAGTCCATAACCAACCATTTCTCTTCTCTGCCCCATGCAATCTAGCATTGTGTTCTGCCCTATTACCCATGGCAACAATCCCTAGAAACACAAACAACTCTGGGTCACAGAACCGAAAAGTTAATTCACGTTATCAAAACCAAACAGTAGAAAAAGTTGACACTCCCACCAACATTGTTGTAGTCTTCCCTTTTAGACACATCCCCTCCAGCATCTGATGTTATTAGATTTCTTGATAATGGCAATTAAACTGCAGCGAGGTGGGATCTCAATGTTATTTTGATTTGCAATTGTTTTATGGCCAGATATATTGAGCATTTTTCCATGTGTATATTGACCATTCTTATTTCTTCTTATTAATGGGATGCTTACTTCTTTTAGGATTTTGTTTTTGAGGGATTTTTTTTAGTACAAATATATTTTAGATATGAGACCTTTGTCTCTTTTACGGCTAGTAAGTCTTCTCCCAATCTGTGGGCTTTCTATTGATCTTGCTAGCTATGTCCTTTGCTTCAGTTTCATACAATCCCATTTTTCCAACCTTTCTTTGATTTGTGGTGTCTCTGGGTCTAAATTAGAGCTACCCTATCCCAGCAATCCAGGCATTTACCCGTGTGACCACAAACAAGGTCATACCAAAGCTACCAGCACAGCCATGTTCATCGCAGCCTTATTTACCACAGCTGTTTTGGAACCAACCTAGATGCCCTTCAATAGATGAATGGATCAAGAAATATATATTTATCAACTTGAGTAATTTGGGAGTGGAGTCTATGGGATTCTTTAAATACAAGATCATGTCATCTGCAAAGAGGGAGAGTTTTATTTCTTCTTTCCCTATTTGGATCCCCTTTATGTTTGCATCTTGTCTTATTGCTGTAGCTAGGCATTCTAATACTAGATTGAAGAGAAGTGGAGATTGTGGACATCCTTGTCTTGTTCCTGAGTTAAGAGGAAATGGCTTTAGTTTTTTTTTACCATTAAGTATAATGCTGGCTGAAGGTTTGTCATATACAGCCTTTATTGTATTGAGGAATGATCCATGGATTCCTAATTTTTCCAAAACCTTCATCATAAAGGGGTGTTGGATCTTGTCAAATGCTTTTTCTGCATCTATTGAGATAACCATGTGGTTTTTATCCTTGTTCCTGTTGATGTGATGAATAATATTAATTGATATTGCATTTGTTTCTAACGCATTTATATGATTATTTCTTTGTTGCTTTTTATGTCCCTCCCCCACAGTATAACCCCCATTTTCACTGTATTTGATGTTGGTATAATTTGTGGAGGGGAAGGGGAAAAACAAGTCGTTTAAATAAGGATACAGGTGGACCCGTTGCAACAATGAGAAGTACAAATTGTCATGTCAAAAACGAACTTTACAACTTTGGTGGGAGGGTGGGTAGGATTGGGGGTGCGGGGCTTGGAAAGGATGAGAAGGGGAAACAAAGGAGGCTACAATGCTTGATAAGAAATGTACTCATTATCTTGCCCATGTAATTGTAACCCCTCTGTACAGTTTTTTTCACAATAAAAAGAAGAAATATATATTTATAGATGAATTCATATATATGCAATTCCATCATAAAGAATGACACTGCCCCATTTGTTAGAAAATAGAAAGACTTGGAGAAATAATATTAAGTGAAGTAAGCCAGGTCCAAAGAAATAATGGTCCCATGGTTTCCCCCATTTGTAATAATTAGTATGTATCTAGGAAAGCACTGCAAAAGAGCAGAATAGCTCAATAGCTATGTGTCAATGTCCATACAAGATGATGCTAAGCAAAATGAACTCCAAGACATGGACACAGAGGTTTTTCTTTGTTGTTGTTTTTTATGTACTATGTAGGTTTTTTTGTTTCTTTGTATAATTTTTCCCCTATGATTCCCTGCTGTCAATGTATTTGATTTTGTTATCCTGGATATTGTATATATGTTTATCTGAATTAGGGAAAGGAAGGGAAACAACAGAACGGTGAGACAAAAGGACTAAGGGTGAACCAATGCCACAGCAATACTCACAAGACAATATGTTGGAAATGATCTGTATAACTGGGTGGAATAGGGAGAAGGAAAATGGGAGAAAATGAGGGAAGAGTAAAATGTTTGATAAGAAATGTACTCATTACTTATGTAACTGTAACCTTGAGAAAAAAAAAAAGCAAAACTGATCCTACAAAGCCTAGCTTACCCCAGTAGTGGCTGAGCTTACCCTGTACACATCTTGATGCCCTTGCAATGTCTAGAAGCAATTGGATCTGCAGTCCCGAGTGACATGTTTCAGATTGTAGACTCAAAATAACACAAAGTTGTAATTTGCATGTATCTTAGAATTACATGTTTCATCCTATTACATGAGGTACCTGTAAATTTTATAACACTCACAAAGTCGGGAAATTTTATTATTGGGAGAAAGAACTGATGTTTCAGGAAGATTTGTTCATGATTTTTTTTTCCTAAGCCAAAAATAGATGTATATATTAAAAAGTCTTCAGAGATATTTAAAGTTACTTGTTAAAAGCAGACCCACATGTCATGGGTCACTTTGAACATATTTTTTTTTCTTTTTATGTGATTTGGAATAGAAGTTAGTATACATAAATATAAATAAGAATCAATCAACAATGGCAGAAATTTTTGGTTCAGATAAAATGGAGAACTTCACAGGGCCTATGAATTTATACATTTATCTGTAAGTTTGATGGAAAAGATTATGAAATCAAGGAATCTTTTCAATAAAATTGTGAACTTCTCGAATAGAAATAAAATATATCCTGAGCAAAACCAACTGTATGCCACAATTTCAATGCATATAGACTCCAAACAGAATATATCTGAGCAAAGCACAGTGAAAACATCAAAACACTAATGTGTTTCTCCATGGATCAAGGAGTTTCCTCTAGAGTGTGAAAACTTGGCTTCTTTACATTACAATGAAAAATATCATGCTGAAAGAGTTGCTGAGCTCCGCATTTCTCCATGGAAATTAACCAATTTAGACAAACAAAAAGCAGTGAAATGTGATTCCTTTACAATTAAGACTAGCTCAGTGTATTCAGAACCAGCATACCATTTTTTTTTGGACTTCTCTTGTCCCAAGAGTATTCAGTAACAATATAAAGGGTCGGGCTCATTCAATTATTGAGTATCCTACTGGGAGCCTGATGCCTTTTCTGAGTGGCCTGACAGCAACGAGGAATGTGTGGAAGTTTGATATTATGCATATGTTTGTAGACTAACCAATTTAAAAACACTTGAGTGAAAAAAATGTCCCTGATCTTTATTCATTATAAATTTTTCTTTAGTTACTAAAGTAGGTTTAAATTGCCAACCTCACATTTTGATTATGTAAACTGTTCATGTCTTTATTATTTTCTATTCATGTGGAGCTGATAAATGTGCTTCTACCTCCTTCTAACTAGAATCATTATTTTCTTATTGTGTGCATGATGTGGTATAAAAATTAATAAAAATTCTTCATGATAAATACAGCTAATAGAGGTTTGCAATAATAATAGAGGTTTGTTGTGTGAGTACTCTGTGTAAATCCTTGAAAATCGTTTTTGCTTTATTTTTGAACATCATAAATATGTTGCAATAGGAATCAAATATAAAATACATCAGACATGTTAAGATTTGAAGATATTTATTTTAGTACTTACTAAAATCATGTTAGAATGTTTTTCCCCCATATGCAGACATAAAAATACCAAGCTAGTGTCTTGGCACTCAAGCCACAGTACCACTTCCAGCTTTTTCGGCTTATGTGGTGCTGAGGAATCAAACCCAGGGCCCTATGGATGCAAGGCAAGCACTTTACCACTGAACCCCTATTACTTAATTCTTTAAAAGCAAATATCTCAAGTATTTTGTCATAGTCACAGAGACCTGACTAATACAGATACACTGAATTAACTTCTCAAATTCCCCCTAGAGAAGCATTTGCCCCTCTAGGGTTAGGCGATTACCATGCTGCTCTTCAGCTTACTTTGAAAAATACCACTTCATAGTTCACCTAATCAAACAGCAGTCCATCCTTCCCAAAGCTGATTAAAAGCAAAATCAAACAGAAATGACAGAGTTGCTGGAAAATGAGATTTGTCTTTCTTTGAAGTTTATTTATTGATAGGACCATATTCAGTATACAGTGATGTTATGCTAATTTCTTTATTAAAAAGTCTTAAAGTTATTCATTTTTTATAAAAATAGTATAGTTGAGTTAAATCTGTTTATTTGATTGCAGATTCCAATAATATTACTATATAGATTTTTGTTCTTTATCTACCATGTTTACCAAATTACATATGTATATGTTTGCTCTGTATTCTAGGTGGAGTTCATAGGAATTTAAGTTTTAGTTTTATAAAGAATTCTGAACTTAGACATTTATTTGTAAAAATATGTTAATCATCATGTAACAATGTTGTTGTTTTATTTTACTTTTGTTTTACTAGACAATAGAGTTGTAATTTAATAATGAATTCAAATATAAAATACTTTCATAACTGAATATCTCTTATAGGCCAAGTTAGACCAAATATGTTGACCTAATATGTTGATAATAGTTCTGAAATTATTTTAAAATAAACCAATTTGCTTTCAGCAATATAACAATGTAAATTCTGTTTCTGTTGTAGTCAAGTATATAATGAAGCACCACAATTAGCAGAATTGATCAGTAAAGACTACTTTTAAATATAAGATTTAATTCTAGTTGATGATGAAAATACAGTATTTTTACAATTAGAATTGAACAAAATTACACTTCAAAAACACAGATATTAGTATAAGTACAAATTATTTATATATATGTACACTTTTTTGGATAAACCTTAATTACACATTTTACTGGAAAATGCATTGAAATATTTATATTTAAAATATTAAATAAAACATATAAATATACTATAAATATGTTATTTTCAATAATGAATTTAAACTGATTTTTAAGAATTTAGAATATCAGCATTATTATGTTTTCCTTTATTATTTTAGTGTAAAACGAGTTGCTTGCTCTTATATACATCATATGTATAAACTTGCTTGATTGTTACAATAAATTTAGCCTCCTTTGCATGTAAGAATATATGGCCCTAGTAGTTACTGGTAGCAGAATTTGAATGGAATCAACTGATGCTAAAGGTAATCTAACAGTCTGCTGAAAAGAATACTCCTTAGATGTAATCTGACTTTGATGTACTTTAAATGAGGGATAAATATCGAAATAGATATGAAATAGATAAAAAAAATTCTTCCTATACATTTCATTTTTTTTTTTTTTTGTCGGTCATGGGGCTTGGACTGTGGGCTTGGGTGTTGTCCTTGCTCTCTTCAGCTCAAGGCCAGCTCTCTACTGCTTGATCCACAGTGCTACTTCTGGTTTTCTGGTGTTTTTTATTGGACATAAGAGTCTCACAGACTTTCTTGCCCGGCTGGCTTTGAACCACGATCCTCAGATCTCAGACTGAGTAGCTAGAATTACAGGCATGTGCCACCGGTTGTCCGGCTTCCTATACATTTTTAGATGAAACATTTATTTATATAATTAAAATATAATTTGATAAAATTCTTACTTTGGTAAATCTATATAAATGAGCAGATAGATCTTTTATTGAATTATCTATTATTATTACATACAATCACATATATTTCTTGTGCAGTTTTTGTAATGTTATTTTCCTTACATATTAATAATAATTACTATTTAATTTTAATGTTTCTAAGACTATTACCAGATATCAGAGAGCAAAATAGTAAAAATCTGAATGAAATAAAATATATATTCAGAAAAAGATAATTTGAATTACTACACATGTAATATAAATATTTGAAATTAGCATACATATGGACTAATATTTTATATGTAAATATGGATAAATGGCTGAAAACTGCCTAGGTAGTAGATAATGAACCTTTTGTGCAGGGAAATAGACATCGGATGGTGGAATATTCTCTGAGATATAGTTTATGAGGATCAAGATCTCTAAAATCTTGCTTACCATTAAAATTGACTAGTCCATATGCTTATGTTGAGATTATTGTTGTTCTAGTGCCGGTAGAGTTGACTAGAAAATGTGTTAAGGTTCAGCTTCCTTCTTTTTTTATTTTAATGTATATTTTGTTGTAAAGATGTTGTACATTGGGGTTGCAGTTACATGAGTAAGGTAATGAATACATTTTCTATCAAGCATTGCTAACCTCTCCTTTGTTTTCCCCTACCATCCCTTCCCTCCCCACCTCCCCAACTCCTCCCTTCAAGCCCTGACACCCCCTCTCCCCATCCGAAGTTGTAAAGTTGGTTTTTAACATAGTGTTTTGTGCATCTCACTGTTACAATGGGTCAACCTGTATCCTTATTTCAGCATTTTGTTATTTCCCTCCCTCTCTCCAAATTAGAAAAATAATGTATATACAAGATACAGGGTACCGGAATCCACTTCCTTCGTATATCACTCAGATTTATGATTATTTGTCATACTTGCTCTTAGTAATTTATCAGTTTTTACTTTTCCTTAACCAGCTTCAAAATGTTTCATGCTGTACTCTTTTAGATAATAACTTCAGCGAGGTTGAGACATAAAGAAATATCAGATTTTACGTTTTCTTCCAATATGTGAGGGAAATTATTCCTTCTGAACATGCTTTTGATATTGTCTATAATTCCTGATTTATAGGATAAGGACTCATAATGGCCACTTTTCCTCCCCTGGATGATGTTCCTATAAAGCATGGTTGTATTCCTTACACTCGTAATTTATGCCTTCAAATGAAAGCGTTATCATGCCAAGGAATAAATGGGAATGAGAGAAAGCCGGCAAGTCAGGTGCTGTAGATTTTCTTTCCAGGGGAAGGTTTGTTTCCAGGAAGAGATGACAGGTCTATTCAACTGTAAGCTTTGGGCCGGGCTTTATGGTGATTTAGTTCTCAAGCAGTGAACTGTAGAAGAAAAGGCCAGGCAAGACCCATAAATCTTGATTCAAAATGACAAATGGCAGAGCACTTAGGTAATGCAGGTTTCGGGATATGTAAAATGAGCTTAAAGTTGTAGTCCCCATAAAAAAGAAAACTTAAGGTCAGATGTTCTTTACAGTCAGTGTGGTCTTCATGCTTCAACACTACTTGACCTGAACCCAGAGCCTTAGCTCAAACTTGGAAGGCTGCTCATAGCCATCAGACCTTGCTCTTTTCTGAGAAGAGCCAGTGAGATAATGGCAGATGTCCATGGGACTTATGTACCTTAATTACTGTGATGAGCCAAACAATGTGTCTTTGAAGAATTTTGCCAAGTATTTCCACCAACAATCTCACAAAGAGAAGGAACATGGCTGGGATATAGATGAAACGATAGAACCATGAAGGGTGCTGAATATTCCTGCAAGAAATCCTGCTACAAAGACTGGAGATTGTGGCTTATTGCCATGTAGTACATGTTCATTTTGGGGGGGAAAATCACATGAATCAGTCAGGGGAATTGCACAAAATGTCCACTGAAAAAAATGAGCCTCCTCACCCCCCCATACGTGTACTTTATTTTTTCTTTGATGTTTCTCCTCTGCCAAAAAGCTCTGTGGTCACCTGGATGTTTAGATATGTAATTGTTTCCCTGTATTCTAACAGGTGATTTACTAAGGATTAGGCTCTTCCTAGAATTTTGATTGATGTTCAGTTCAGATAAGTAGTTGTCCCTGTGGAATGAGAAGTCAATATGTTAAGGAGGCTCTGGTGTTTGTCCAACTTGAAAGTATTTTGTATAAATCCTATTTGATGGCTTTGTTTTCCCGCACCATATGTTGTCTTTGGGTTTCTACGGATAAATGTGTTTTGAAGTTTGTGTAGGAGTTCTGTATTGTACATCTATTATATAGACATATCTTATAATGTTTAAAATGGAAACATTTCATATGAACTCAAAGTATATCACAGAGTTATGGAAACCTAAATGGAGACAGCTATGAGCGATTTACTTTCCACAAGGGTAAAAGATGATGAAAGGCAAGCAAGCATCGAAACCTCAGAAGTCAACAATTTACAAAGGGATATGAAACACTTTTAAATAACTGGCAGCAAATACAATAAGAAGGTATCTTAGAATAATGCATTCAGAGAGAATAGGTTTTCTAAAACTGTGGGCAAATAATATTTAATGCTGTGTACATGTGAAAATCATCTAATATAAGTTAAAAAGTGTTTCTATTATATTTAATAAATATTATATTTAATAAATATTTAATGATAATAATAAATATTTGTAAATAAATAAATAAATAAATATTTGATAAATATTTTTTCCAGAAAATGAAAATGAATAAAATAATAGCTTACAAATCACTATTTACAAATAGCAAGTACAATTAATAAAATTTATAAAGCTTCTTTAAAAAATTTTAACATACTATTTCACATATATTTGCAACTGTATTAAACTAATTAAAATGCATGTATATTTTACAGAAACCATATTTGGTATCTATCTTCAAAGATTTATTTAAGATTGATAATACAATTGGATTTATTTTAGTTGCAGGACTGATTGATAACTAATGGTGTATGTACTTTCTGTGTGCACTTCTTTACAAAAGTTAGCACTGAAAATTTGTACTGTTTTCACTGTTATTGTAGAACTTTTATAGGTAAATTTCTTATGTTACTCAAGAGATACTGGATTGCCACTCTTTATTTTTTACAAGATATTCTTTTTAATTATATGAAATTACGTCTGAAATTGCATAGCCATTATTTGCTGGCTAGAAGCTCAAGAGTCACCAATGTGGCTCATGGTGGTCCATTTAACTATAGCTTTACTAATTTGTCTCTCTACATTTAATTTCAGTGATTTTTCTGTCCCCTTTGGTTTGTTTCATTTAAAACCACTATGACTTAATATTTAGAGCATTTAATTTATTTGTTCAGTAATCAAAGAATCAAAATTATTTCATACAAAATGCCTTTGTCATTCTTTCTGGTGCCATTATTTCCTCTTGCCTTTTGATCCACAGAGTTAGCAAAACTCAAAAGTACACATGAACTGTTTTGTTAAGTAGCCAAATAGGTCAATGCATAAGTAAAAATAAAATAATAATGGTAATAATAATAATGACAATTCAATAAGCTAAGTAAGGAAAAGGCTGGGTGGTTAGGGATGGGTAAGAATGTTGAAAGGGTGACACTGAACAAGATGCACTGTCTCCATAAACTGCATTGGTGAATGGTGACTCCTTTGTACAACTACAGAAAATGGAAAACTATTAAAAATATAAATTAAACACATTTTTGTTAATAAAAAGAACTAACTTGTGAGGGGGAAAACAGAGAGAGATTGAAGGAGGGATCACACTGTTCAAAAGAAAATATACTCATTAACTCACTTATGTAACTGTAACCCTTCTGTACATCACCTTTACAATATTTTTTTAAAAAGCAACTAAAGTGCAAACACTGAAGTAACTGCAGTACTTTTCAACCCTTCACTTATTCTCTTTAAAAGGTCTTTACCCCACCAACATATATTCAGGTCTACTGATTTATGTATTTATAGAAAGTATTTAATGAAACATTCACAGGACATTTATTGATTGCTTTAAATTATTGCACGATAATTTATTTTTCTTATATAAAAATTCCATAGGGGATGAATAGATTAAATGTGTTTATAATTTCATTAAGCCATAAATTACCATGCAGGGTTTAGAGCTGCAGAAAAAATAACCCTAATGTTTTACATAAATGAAAATTGATTTACAAAACAGTGTGTCTGTGAGTATATAGTTTATGCAGGCTGGACTAACTGCAAAGAACTGAAGTGACAGAGATGGAGTGAGACTGAGCTCATCAACAACTGGAAGTCAAAAAAGAGAGAGACCAAAAAAAAGTGTGGCTGTTAGAGGTTGGAAACATTACTAGGAAGAAACATCAGCAGGAAGAAAGATAGAAATTGTTGGAATTGAAATCATTATCAGGAATATCTCTCTCTCTCTCTCTCTCTCTCTCTATATATATATATATATATATATAGTTAGTTGTGGGGCTTGAACTCAGGGCCTTGGCCTGATCTCTTTTTGTTCAATGCTAGTACTCTACCATTGTGAGCCACAGTTCTACTTCCATTTTCTGGTGGTTAATTGGAAAGAATTTCACCCACTTTCCTGCACAGGCTGGCTTCAACAGGGAACGTCAGATCTCAATAGCTGATAGCTAGGATTAGAGGCGTGACCCACTGGCTCCAAGCCAGAATGCTTTCTGAAAAAAAGAACATTACTTTCTTTTTGTTGTTAAAAGTAACAACTACTTAAAGATATTAAAAGTAATAATAACTGAAAACAACAATTTTAACTGATAGACAAACCCTTCTAAGTTGTCTATATTATTTTGTCTTGCTATGTTTGAATCAGAAATTCATTTAGTTAAGATTTCAATATACCCTGTTCCTCACACAATTTAGTGAAACTCTCATAGTATTTTTTGTATAATTTCATTGAGATCTGTAGCATTTTATTATAAAACTGAACTTGAAGCTGGATGCTGGTGGTTGTCCCCTGTAATCCTGTCTACTCAGGAGGCAGAGATTTGAAGATCGCTATGATTTGAAGCCAGACCAGGCAGAAAAGTTCATAAAACAATCTTTATTTAAGTAACAGAAGGCATGAAGTAGAGCTACAAGTCAAATTGTAGAACACCAACCTTGAGCAGAAAAGCTCAGGGACAGCATCCAGCACTATGTTCCATCCCCAGGACTAACAGAAAAAATAAATAAATTCAGAGCCAAGTAAATATATAAACATATAAATATATAAAAACTTAAACTTCAAAAGGCTTTGCATAAATAGGCCTGATAAAAGCTCAGAACTCTGACAAAATTTGCCAAAAAAAATATACTTTCTTGGTTGAAGTCTATAACTTCTCTTTCCGGAATTATATCCTCTACTAAATTGTCAGTGCTAGTCCATTTCTTTTTTTTTTTTTTTTCATTTCTTATGTTTTCTTTATCTTTAAAAGTACACATCTCAATTTGTTAAAGATAAGTCAATTAAATAAATAGAAAAATAAAAATTTCATTATTATCACTGAATAAATTACTTCACATATAAGTGGCTTATATAGTATTAGAAAATGCTGCATATCATTTTAGGCATAAATGTGTTTATTTCATCAATGTTAGATCACAAATATTTTTCTCTCTTTAAAAATATATTTAAATTCTTCTGCCAATTTTTAATTCCTACCATAAAAAGGTAGTTTATATGAGTCCCGATTAAATCAGTATATTTTTTATTGTTAGATATTTGGAAGTTTTTCTCTTGTTTTGTTTGTCTTAATAGTTTAGCATTAAACACTGTGTTACAGTACATCAGCCACACAGGGGAGCTCTAAGGCAAGAAAAGAATAAATCACCTGCTAAACGGGAGACTTAAAAAATATTTTAACTTTTACACTAAAATACGAGTAAGAGACTTAGCTATTTTTAAGTTATTCCAAGTACATTCTTTATTTACTTCTCAGGAGGATGTTTGCTTGAAGATTATATAAAAATAATTTACAGCAAAGAGCAATTTCTTTCCTTTTTATCACCAATGAACTAATGTCACATTGTATATTAGCATGGAATTTCACTTCAAAGCAATTGTATGTACTGAAAACGACTGTGAACTCAAGTGACTGCCTTCCTAGACTGTAGTCATGATGAAAGGAAATGCTCATAAACTTTCAAAGATGAAAGTAACAGCAAATCTTTTATAATGCATATTTAATTGCCCTGATTAAAATTACCATTTTTCAACTCTATCCCATATGGAGTTACTATTCTACCCATTTTAGTTTGTGAGGTAATTTTAGCTGAACTAGAAGACTTATTTTTGTTTCTTTTATAAAATATAAAGTGAGGGGAAATGTTATATACATCTATTGCAAATCATTTAATAATGTGGAATTGCTTAAATCCTATTATTTTTGCTCATTTAGTTCATAAATAATTCTAAATTATTCAGCCTAACTGTGTGCTACTGGGAAATATTTTCAGAATAGGTGATGAGATAGTAGAGGTTCTCTTTCTTTGTAATCAGAACAACTAAGTAAAGATACTAGTGGTAAGCATGTTTACAATTACCCTAAATACGTGCAGCAAATGAAATATTTGTTCTAGCAAATGTACTAATTTTGGGTAACAACTGTTGAGTGTTTATGTATTGAGTCGCAATTGGGGTGGAGAATGGCAAGATTAAAATCTCCAGTACAGGACCACAAGGCTTTGTATCATGAAAGCTAGCTATGATTCTCAGTGTCCTGTTCTCCCAATCAAGGGTTACAGGGAAAGAGAAAAGGAGAAAAAGTTTATCGTTTCTCAAACCCCTCAGTTCAAGGTTTCAGAAAGTGACTCCACATGAGTTTAGACCAGGCCCTGACTTCTCTTCTGCCTAGCTCCCATTTGGAGGATGTAGGTTCTGCCTCAACTCTGACAGCCAGAAGTACTGCGTCCCTATCTAAATAGTGCACTTAATAATGGTATACAGTTAATGTCAAAGGAGACAGACTTAAGAGACCAGATTGGCAGTAATCCCTAAGGAGAAGAGAGACCAGTTCTTACAGTTTGCACCATGTATTACCTAACTCCCATTTTCAATAATAGCAAATATATTACATTCAACAAGGAGGATAATGACCATGCTTAGAAAAAGAAGTGCACTATATCATGTAATTTCACAAGTAATCTTGTAAAAAGTCTGTGTTCACCCTTGTAAGACCTAAATGAGAAAGATTTGGAAGTGCTTATTATTTTCATACACATAATGAAAAAGATTCCTAAGAACTAATGCCTATGATGAGTGGCATTCTCACAAAATATTACATTTTAACTCAGAAGAAACATTTTTAAATGGAGAACCTTTGAATTAATAGTAATATGATGCAGATTTCATTGATCAAACTTGGTGTTAGCAATGACACGATATAAGTAACAAAGAAAAAAATCATGAAGAAAAGCAATATCTCAGAGAAATGAGTCTATATTCACTCATGCTATGTTCATCTGAGTGGAATGACTGCCTGAAGAAGAAAACAGTACAAAAATAATAGTGAATTGTTGAAAACATTCTGAACAGTATTGATGTATTAAAAATTCCTCCAATGTTTTAATTAACTACAACTCAGATAAATTTAAACAGATTTATATTCCAATCTCATTAAGGATAAAAAATTAGCTATTTGGGAGGCAAGGGTATCAGGATCAAGGCCAACCTGGACAAAAAAGAAGCTTGACAGATTCTATTTCAAGCCAAGTTTGAGTGTAATGGATATTGTAAGAACAATTATGTTTTTTCAAACAGAGGTTCAAAGAAACACACATATAACTAATACTCAGAAATAATACTAAGAATCTTCAGACTTAAAAATGTCATTAAATATATGTTGAAGCATCTGTATGTAGTTCACAATATATTAACTGACCATTAGACATAGAATTGCTATCAAGCACAGTCTATTAATAAGGTGGCAGCTACAATTGTATGATAAGTTAAGATCTTCCATACAGTGTTTCCACTTTAATAGTTGACAGTATTTTACTGTCTATATAATGATGTAGCTAACTATGAATACCTGGAAAGTTAGGATTGAAGAAAAATGTATATCATTTGCATTTACTTTTGTGTAGCCCAATATCATGCATTGAGGCAAAATGAATCAATATTACATGGCAATTCAGAAAACAAGGCCAAAAATTTATATTTCTAAACAGAAGCAGCTAATTAACCTCCTAAGAAGTAACTTAGTGATATTTTAGAAAACTCTATTACTAAAGCTGTGAAATTACACTCAAGAAATATAATTAATAAAATCACTGCATTTTTCAGGACTATTTCATATTTGTAGTTGTTAAACATAAACTACTTCATCTTGTTTGTGAGAAAACTTTTTCCCCTCTCAAAACTGAAGCAAGTACCTGTGGTGAGGAGAAAGATTATTCTGTGCCAGAATTCTTCATGGAATGCCATCAAATTTGATGAAGATGAGTTTTCTGTAGATGCTACTAAACACTTTCCTCCTCATGAAGAAACTGAGTACGGATTTGCTATGGTAGTTAACATATCAAGAGAACCTTTTATCTCCACATTTTATGACTTAGAGACTCTATCACTCTCACATAATGACAGAAAATCATTGAAACAAAAATGCTTACTATCCTGAAATGGCAATAAAAAACACATTTACCCTGAACCAACACATCCATTGTCTTATAACTTTAGGATTGTAAAAGAAAGATAAATTGATACTTCCACCAACTTATTGGTTCACATTTTCCATTGTAGTAATGTCAGTCACATCAGAACTAGACAATAATGGATGTTGTCTTTAGTATCCATTATTTCTGTGTGGAATTTCAAATACATTTCTTTTTCAAGGCCAACTGAAAAAAAAATATGGAAATGTCATACACCACCATAGAGTTCCATGACTAGTACCAAGAAGAATAGATTGATGTTGGTTTAAGGTATGGTGACCAAACTTTGGCTGTAACATTAACTACAACTTAGCAATTTAGAATTTGAATTGTAACAACTTTGGAGAAGAGTATGATTGCGGCTTTGGCTATATAGTAGTCATGATTTCTACTCAACATAGACATGGTTAACCATAAAGAGTAAAAAAAAATATCTGGAGTGGTAACTCATATATATAATTCCAGATGCTTGAAAAGTAGAGATAGTAATATTGCAGTTTGAAGTCAGGTTAGTTAAAAAAAGAAGATATTACTTCATAGAACAAACTAGATATTCTAATGCATGCCTATATTCCCAGTTATGTAGAAAAGCAGAGTTAGGAGGAATATGACTACAGGCAAAAAGAATGAGTCTTTGTCACCGAAAACTAAAGCAGAAAGTGATAGGGCCTTTACTCAAATGGCAGTGCACTTACCTACCATGTGAATGGCCCAGAGTTCAAATTTCAGTCATGATAAAAGAAATCAGAAAGAAATGAAATTAGGAAGAAATGGTGCTTTTTTCAGGAAAATGGATGGAATTAGGGCTAATCAAGAAATAACTAATAAAAAAGCTAATAAAGTACTTGAAATCCTCCACTTTACATTAATTTCACTCTACCTCCTTCAAAACAGCAATAGATAGCAAAGTGAAGAAATCTACAAATTTTGAAACTTTGAAACATAAGATTTCCTTGATGCAGAGCTAAAGTATTTTTTTTTATTTTGGAAATTAAATTCATTCCTCCAAAATTCTTGATCATTTAAGTTTTAAGAAAACATTATTATACACTGAAAAGAAAAACAGAATAACTAAATAATAATCACATGAAAATTCAAGTACACAAGAATTTTTAGAAAACCAAGTACAAGAAAATGGCATGAAACTTCAGGTATATATATAAGTGTGTGTTTATATGTATGACTGTAGCTAATGTATTATATACAATTTGAGAAAATGAATTACAATAAGACATCCAAGAGCATTTATGTACCTGTATACACATGTATACATTTGTGGTGATTTGAAAACCATCTCTATATTCTTCCTAATTTCAGAATATTTGTAACATCTATCACAAGCTATCTTATATCTGCCTAATAAACATTATGAGCAAGAGTGCACAAGATAAAATTAATTTAAGAAGACTGCTTTCTCAGAGATAAAAATTGAGTTATTAAGGAGATCCTTACATACTTGCTAAAATGCATCAGGTAGTCAATAACAGGTTTATACAAATATATTTAGGTTAATAATCAGGTTTAGATTAATCCTTGAATTGTAAAAATAATGAAATCAGACTTCAACATTTAATTTCATGCATTTCTTTTTGAAAGGATGAGATTAAATTCCGTGTGAGAGAGAAATTTTCTAAATAATTTTCCTTAGTTTTCAATTCTTTACTAAAAACTCTACTGTATATGTTTATGTGAATTCTTAAGTGGATTTTCAAATAACTGATAATATTTTCTTTTGTTTGCTTCTTTCAAATTCCTATTTGGTGAAAGTGTATCCAACAATTTCACATCAGTCTACAGTTAAAGGTCTTTAAGAAGAAAGTAGTTATATAAATTCACTACTTAAAAAAAAAAAGTCAGGTAGAGTTAATAAAGAAAAGTAAAAGAAGATAACTATCTCCGGACTTGAGAGCAAACATTACTCTGACCACTCATTGATACAGAATACAGTTGCTAACACGTTCATAAGAAGCAGCATCTGAGAAAAGTGCTGCACTGGACAGTCACAAAATGTATTCTCAGTCCAGTAGACTGTGGCACATCTAGCTAGCTTTAACAGACATTCTGAGATTCCTATAAAATATTAAAATGCCCTTTATTTCCATCACAGTATCTCAACCAAAGAAGCAGCCTGATTTATTGCACCTTTTTTCAAATGACACCAAAGGTCCATTGAAGGAGTAATGAAAGCACAAGGAAGCCTGGGACAGCTTGGCTTCTTTGGCTCCAGTCCAGTGCCTACCACTTGGTGGCATTGCAATGCAAATGCCTGGAAGGCAGGCACTGGCTGCATGTGAATGAATAGAAAAGCAAAGCTAAAAAAAGAACACACACACACACACACACACACACACACACACACACACAGCATCACCATATCCCAAACACATAATGGCAGATTCCACCTCATTTTGAGTATATAAACAATTAAATATAGATTAAATCAGTAGTAGCAAAGAAAAGACCATATGCTGAACCTACCTGGAGGTTTTCTTAAGGGAATTTTAGATGATTTGAAAAATCATCTAAAGAATGGGGTACTATGTATTTGCTCTCACTCAAATGGCATACATTGTACATATGAGTTAAATTATACATTGGAATAATACATTTCAAATACAAGTAAATGAAATTGGAAACATTTCAATAAATGTAAAACATTAATTACTATATTTAGAATCAGTTTTGTACTGTGAATCTACAAAAGAAATAAAACCGGCTTTTAAGTAGAAAGAACTCTATCACAAGAGGAAAAAAATGGAATTATTTATTTTATGTGTTTTTTAAATGAAAACACATTCCCACAAATTTCAACTCTTGACGAAACGCTCAATGTACTATACCAAAACAGAATTTTCAAGTAAGTATGCATTCAAAATTTTACCATAGAAGGAAGATGGGCTATGAAAATGGTCCTGGAAAATCATTTGTGAATGTCCCTTCATTCTTTGAGTATACATTGCACTTTATTCTCTGTTATTTTTGAAAGGATCGGTCACATCCATCCCAAGGGACCACACGGAGGCAGGTAGGCAGAGGAGAAAGATTATTACAAGCTTTCTTAGAGGAGCCATATTTGCCCCAGAGAGAGAGGGCACGCAGCCTCTGCTATCTAGGTAGCATCAGGGTCTGGGGGATAGGAAGTGAAGCAGCCAGAGTTCAGTTGGGTCTGGGAGGAGAGAGGGAGGGGCCAGCTGTATGGTGGGAACTCCAGGGCAGGAAGAAGCTCAGGTTTGGGTGGAGCTGAGGACCAAAGGTGGGCATAACGCTTACAGTTTCATCCAGACCTACAAATATTAGTGCATTTTCCCAGAATTTTTAATCTTTATTTACTAGAACTGTGAATTTGTGTCCGTGCATTTAGGAATACAATCACTATGAACTTCGGTTGATAGTTGAAGATTTGGGAGGCAATTTTCTTCAAATGAATGAAAAGGTACTATATATGATATACAATATATATGTAAAATATATTAGATGCACATAAATACATTTGTAAACAGAATTACAACAGTTAAATAAATGGCTGACACACACACACACACACACACATACATACATACACACAACACACATATCTCTTTTTTCTGCCCTATATATGTGGAAGACCTTGTCCTCACAAGAAGATAACTCCTGTTGGGAAAGAAACCAGAGCTTTTTGCTTTATTTTTTATTTTTTTATTTTTCAGTAAGTCCCATTTGGAGCTCTAACACAGCTGAGCAAAACACATCATGTTCAATTTTGTAATGAAAGGAGATACTGATTTTTTTTAACATGAGCATATTTTGAAGTTCCTACAGTGATCAAAGATGAAATAAAACGTTATAAACAGTTTGGAAGAACAGTAATTCTGGAATTATGTGTGAATGACTTGTAAAATTTTAATCAGCTCCTCAGTCAGAAGGAAAAAAGCAAATTACTAGTCACAAAATGTGTTCTCCATTGATCAGTAAAATGTCATGTAGTAAGTTAGCTAAAACGAATGGAAAGTAATAGAATAAAAAATATTGGCTATCTGTAGAAGTATCTGCTGATTACACACTATTGTTAAAACAAGAACAAGTTTAGCCAGGCACTGGTGGTTCACACCGGTACAATCTTAGCTACTCACAAGGCTGATAGCTGAGGATCATTGAAGCCTGCCAGGTGAGAAAACTCTCTGAGACTCTTACCTTTAATAAACTACTCAGAAAAAGTGTTGCTGTGGTTCAAGTGGTAGAATACTAATCTTGAGCACAAAGAGGCTTGGAGACAGAGCTCAAGCCCTGAGTTCAAGCTCTAGAACCAGCAAACAATAACAAAAAACCAAGCAGTGGCTCATGCCTGTAATCCTAGCTACTCAGGATGCTGAGATCTGAGGATCATGGTTCATTCCTGACATGCCAGGTCAGAAATGTCCTTGAGACTCTTATCTCCAATTGTTTTCATCTTTTAAATAGAGGCTACAGTAAGGCAGTGAGTACATCACTTGTAGATCATGGTTACACCTCCCCTTGCTGTTGTTGCACTAACTCTTCCTTCTCCAACATCCCACATTCCTCCCCACCCTACACCACCCTGCAAGAAGTTGTAAAGTTCGTTTCCAATATACTGTCTTATCGGACTCATTGTTGCAATGGGTTATCCTGTTTTCTTGTTTCAGAGTTTTGTTATTACCCTTTTCCTCCCCAGATTATTATATAATGTATATACTAGACGCAAGGTACCAAAATCAAGTACAGTGACAACAGGCGATATACCATAGGAGGAAGAACAAATGAAGGAAACGAACCAAAAAAAAAAATCAAAGAAAGGTTAGACAAATGGGATTGCATGAAGTTGCAGAGCTTCTGCATGGCAAAGGACATAGATAGCAAGATCAATAGAAAGCCCAGGAACTGGGAAAAGTTCTTCACTAGCCATACAACAGAGAAGGACCTCATATCTAATTTATACTTAGAATTGAAAAAATTAAATTCTCCAAAAACCAATCCTCAAAGAAACAACCACTCTATCATCATGTGGGCCAAAGACTTAAAGAGAGACTTCTCTGAAGAGGAAATAAGAATGGCCAATAGGCACATGAAGAAATGCTCAACTACTCTAGCCATAAAAGAAATGTGAATCAAAACAATATTGAGATTCCACCTCACCGCAACCCCAGTTAGAATGACTATAATCAGAAACTCTAATAACGACAGATACAGGAGGGGATGTGGCCAATAGGGAACACTACTTCATTGTTGGTGGGAGTGTAAACTTGTTTAACCCATCTGGAAAGAAGTATGGAGGTTCCTCAAAAGACTCCACATAGAGCTCCCCTATGACCCAGCAATCGTACTTTTGGATATTTACCCATACAATCACAAAGAAGGCCATACTAAAGCTATCAGCCCAACAATGTTTATTGCAGTATTATTCACCATAGATAAGATATGGAACCAATCCACGTGCCCCTCAGTCGATGAGTGGATAAAGAAAATGTGATTTATATATATATATATATATATATATATATATGTGTGTGTGTGTGTGTAGTGAAATTCTATGCTTCTGTCAGAAAGAACACTGCCTCATTTGTTAGGAAATGAAAAGATTTGAAAAAATTTATGTTAAGTGAAGTAAGACATACCCAAAAATTTAGGCCCCATGGTTTCCCTTATTTGCAACAATTAATATACATGTAGAATAATCTTATCAGATGAGCTGAAAAGCTCAATTCTTATGTACATATGATCATATAATTTGATTCAAATTAAGTCAACCTCAAGATATGGGCACAAGAGGTTTGTCTTAGTTGTTGTTTTATCCCCAATTGACCACCAGAAAACCAGAAGTGGTGCTGCAGCTCAAGTGGTAGTCTGCTAGCCTTGAGGTGAAGAGTTGAGGGACAGATCCCAGGTCCAGAGGTCAAGCCCCAGGACTGACAAAATAAAAACAAAACTAGACAAGCAAAATCCCAAGGCTAGCACTTTGCATTTTAAAACTCATCTTTATGTTAATGATGACATGAATCACACCTGTATCACACTCCTGTTGGATGAAATTCAAAGCTATCCTGGGGAGAAAAGTATGTGAGACTCCATCTTCAAAATAACCAGCATAAAGTTGGTCTAGAGATATTTCTGTTGTGTTTCAAGTGCCAGAGCATCAGTCAAGCAAGCAAGCCTATATTAAATGTGAGGTCTGGAGTTGAAGCCGTGGTTGCAATATATATATATATATATATATATATATATATATATACACACACATATATATATAATGTATATATAATATATTTATATATGAATTAAAGAGAAGACTAGACAAATGAAACAAGTCTACTTGGTTTCCATGAGATAAGGTTGACCTGAGTGTTCTTTTTGAGCAGGCTTGTAGATTTACTGTGCTTATCCAGGTGGAAAAAAGAAAAATAAAAACAAAAAAATAAAAACAAAAAAAGAAACTAGTATTAGATTAAGAATTCAAAAATCAGCACTTCTGTTGTAAGGCAATCATGAAATCTAGGTATGCAATCTCACGACAGAACTGAATAATTGATGTCCTAACTTTGATCCCAATGCAGTACATTGCATATGAGTCCTGGAAGTCCATACTGTTAATGTACAGACAATAGAGATGAAAGGTCATATGAAATTTTCTGTTGTTAAAGAAGTGCAAATGTTGCAGCTGTTCAATGTGCAGATGATATGGAGTGTCAATTAAACATGAAAGGAAGTTTAAAATAAGCCCTAAGCAAGAATATTGGAAATGCATCATAAAGCAACAGTGGAAAATATTTTGAATTAGTATGTGGATACACTAACCAGTTTTAAAGCTTCTATAGTAAGGATACTGATGGAATTTACTGTAATCAGGATTAATCAGGAGCATAAAAATATGATGATCAGTAAGGATGAAAAATGTGTAAATGCTTCAAGGGTTAGCATAGTTAATGGAATAATACAGTCTTGGTTTTCAAGAAAAAGTATACTAATATAAATAACACATCATCTAAGATGAAGCACGAAGCACACATTGTCTTACCCTTTGCACCAATTCAACAGTTATAAGAAGAGGCAATAGGTATGAATAAAGATGATTTAACAAAGTGATGCTTCATTAAATTTGTGCTTCTAGAAACACTGAGATTTCAAAGGCTGCTGTTCTGCCATCCATGTAATCCTAGTGAGATCTAAACATAGTGATGGCATTTTTATGCCTTTTTATTTAGATCAGCATTTTATTATAACAGGATATTAAGTAGAGAAAGATTTCATATGTTAAGGAAATAAATAATTAAAGGATCATTTTTCTGTATATATGATGTGTAAAATATGGAAAACATTTTACTTGAGATTATATTACAAAAAAGTTCAAGCACACAGAAACCAGCAAAAGAAAAACTTAGTTTCTGGGTAGTTACATTGGGCCACATTTACTCCTTTACTCACTTCTAAGGCATTAGATCCATACCTTATATAATGAGAACAGAAATATAATCTACTAAAGATAACCAATCAAAATGGTACAAATTGTACTTAGTGTGTATACATATATGTACATGTATATTTATTCATATACATAAATGTATAATATATGTACTTGAAAGTAAGACAAAATCCATTTAAAATGTATTCTAATACTTGCAGAGGCATTAGATAACTGTATATTTAGGTACAATTTTGAATCTTTGCTTATTCCATTGTGCATTGGGTATAAAACAAATAAAATTATTGCTTTAACTTTGTGTAGTTTTTGTAAATTATGAAGGAAATAACCATCCTAATGCATTTTCCCAAGTCCAGGTTTGAGGAAACCTTGGCTGAGATAAATACAATGCATACCTAATCTTGTTGAGTGTGTAATCTATTGAAGAAAAGAAAATTGACATATTCTCTTTCTTAATAGTGCACTTTTGTAATTCATTAAATATATTTTATAATTATCCAAATAGTAAACACAGTATTTAAGAACATAAACCATTAATCTTTAAAGCCACTTTATTGGTTCCAGTCTAAGTATTAACACTTCACAGAAGAGGATATTTGAAAAAAAAACAAACAACAGCAACAACAACAAATTTGGGTCCAAAATTTAAAGTTAGTAATCTTATTATTTATTTGTATTTTTATTATCTTTAAATGTTCTACAAAAGAGTCAAATATTATTAAAACAAAATTCTAAAAATATTGAACTTTATGCCAAAAAAATCATACAATATACAACTCTTCATATCCCAATTCCTATTCAAAAAGTATACTAAAAACTACCAAAAAACCCACAAAAAACTCACTGCAACCGAAACTTAGCTTTATTTATATAATAATATTAGTTATTATAGACTTAGAGATTAAATATCATTTTTCATATAAATTATTTTTAATTCTTATTGCCACAATGCCTGAATTTTTCAAAAAAAATATGGGCCCTTGTCTGTTGCAGAATGAATCATCTGCTATCTGTATTCTAATTACATCAATCACACATACTGAATCTATTATTTTGTACCTATCATTTCTATACCAAATTTGTGGTAAATTAGATACAATGTTCTTTACCTCAGAAAGATTTAGAACATGATATTTAGAGCTTTAAAGTAAAAATTGTGGGGCTGGGAAGGTGGCTCAGTGGTAGAGCGCTTGCCTTGCATGCCTGAGGCCCTGGGTTTGATTCCTCAGCACCACATAAGCATAAATAAAAAAATAAAAAATAAATAAAAATTGTGTCTACTTCTATACATTAACTGTATTTACAATGCATACACCTTTTGTCTTTTAAGTTAAAATCAATTTCTTGAAATCTATATTTTAACTGTATGATAAGAACTGAGTCCTGAAAAAAGAGTTTGCTATAGTGAATAATAACCAAGTCAAGGGGATTGCTTTTAATCATTAATAGAATGATGATTACACAGAAAAGGGCATACACTTCCTTTCAAATATTGAATCGTAATGTAATTGAAAAATGATAACTAGTTTAAATATATTAGTTGGATTATTCCTTAAGAGAAACTTTGCTGACACACACACACACACACACACACACACACACACACACACACACATCATTATTCATGTGGGTCATACATACTCACACACACACATATATATTCTTACACACATATAACTATTATGTATATAATGGTTTGAAATTTAATGTTCCCCAAAAGCTTATGTTTGTGGAACTTGTTTGCCACCTGATATGGTTTTGAAAAATGATTGGTTTATGAGAGAACTGGGCTAATGAATGGTTTAGTCCTTCAAATGATTATTATTGAAATATCAATTTCTGTTTGAGTGCATGCTTTCATCTTTTTAATTTTTATTCATCAAAAGTAATCTAATAGTATAAATTGTTATAGAGAAGTAAAAAAGTAATCAATATTAAGTGATTTTAAAAGACCGTAGAATTGTGACATAATTGTGATATAAAATTAGTACCTAATGAATGTTCTCCGTGTATATGCATTTCTTACGTCTAGATTGTTTTTTCAAATTACCCCCAAGTTTCTTACCCCACTATTGGGATGTTTATATGTTTAAAACATTATACAGGGCATATCTATCTCTATTGTTGTTTTCAAATACAGTTTTCCATACATTCCAGCAGGGGACAGCACAGACTCACTATTTGTACCTCAGTTGGTACCTCAAAATAGGTAAAATCATTACAATAGAAAAACTATATTTGCAAACATTTTTCAAGGGTTCAGAACATCTTTATGCATGAGAGATGTTGATAATAGGAAAAATTGCTTTCTTTTATGATCGTGTATTATATTGGAGAGTAGCAAAAGTAAAATGAGATATTGCAATTAGCTGTGCTTCAAATTACAATTTTCTCTAGTATCATCCTCAAGCATTAAATGTTGTCTTTTTGAAGCTACTAAAAATATCTGATAATAGCAATTACTGAGATTGATTTTTATCTACTATGTGTAATCCAAAGTGTTATTCCCTGTATTTAATTACTTTAAAGACTACAACATAGCATCAGAACTCTTTCCTAAAGCAATAATTCTATTTAGTACATGACAACTATCTTGTTATAAAAAAAACTTTTCTTCTGTTACTTAAGTCAATTATAACACTGTTCAACTGATTCTGCCAATCTAGCAAACAGCATTTATAATACAGCCATTTTTTATTTCTATTTGAAACCTCAACTCTTATTTTGTATTGCCACTTTTACCACTTAAATGTGTATAGGGTCCATTCCTGTCCACGTGTCACTTTACTAGTGAAAAGACATGCTGTCACCTGACAACCTTGCAGCTTGCCTCATCAAGACAGAGCTCTAGGCCTGGTTTCTCTTTTCTCTGAGATAACATTGTTACCTATCCAGTATCAATTCATTTTCTTTTCCTTTTTTTTTAGCCAATAAAAAGGACATCTTAAAATTTATCCCTTAATGAAGTAGACAGACACAAAGAGAATAACAAAATACAGCACCCACATATACAATGCCACCATATGTGATGCTTATGTGTCCCATTGTTGGAGTTTACTATTGGTACACTAAGGTGATACTTTCAAGTTGTTCCTCACTGCCTCCCTCTCTTATAGTAGATGATATTCAAACAGAATTAGTAAATACTGTTCAAATAGTAATGGCATAGATTGCAGTTTGTTCTATATATGTTTGTTAGGATTCCTTTTATAATGTTAAAAATACTGGGTGTTTAATGTATTTGTTTATTATTACATTATGTTCATATCCTCTGAGCAACATCATAAAATTCAAAATCTTATCTATGCATTAATTAAATATATTTCCTCTTTGTTATTTAACATATGCTTTATCTTGGGTCTTTTCTGGTATGCCTTTATTAATTGATTAAATTATTTTATCTTAATAGCTGTAAGGGGAATTTCAAATCTTAAATTAAAAAAATATTGAAAGATTTTAGTGTTTACCAGCCTTTAATCAATTGATTATGAGATTCTTATTAGAGAAGAAATAATGAATAGGAGAGAAATTGTCCTCAATTGTAGAATTTAAATACTGTGACTAATTTTTCCAGAGGAAGTAACTAATGAATATAAAGTGAATTTTGTGATTTGAGTGTGTTGTATGTCAGAAGGGAACAAGACATAAAAGAAAGTAGTGAAAAATATCCTTGCATTGTGACATTTCTGTTTGGGATATCAAGATAAAAGGTGAGGGAAGGAGGAAGAGAAAAGAGAATGGGCAGGTTTGAGACTATTTGGAATTCCTGGCCCTGGACCAGGCCAACCATGCCATTTATATGGCAAGATAAAGAGTTTCAGATTATATATGAAAATTAAAGTCATTGAAGCAATGAAGGACAGGGGGTAAAAAACTCAATTTCTAAGGAAATGTCTGTGATAATAATAAGGTAGATATGTAAGAAAAATACAGTATTCCAAGAATAGGGAAGATTCTAGAATAAGCCCTAGGCCTATGTCCTGTGTAACATGTAGAATAGTGTTGTTGTTCCTTAAATTAATAAAAATAGTAGAATTAGCAAATGTGTGAAGTATGTTTCCTATTCTGTTTTATACTAAAAATAGTGCAAATCTGAAGTTACAAAAGAAAGACACTGGTTTGTTTCAGTGCCTAAGAAGCAGAAGTCAAATACACAGCTGCTCTACCTGTGAAGAATTCATGTTGAATCATAAAGTAGTGAAAGATCATCTGGCAAGACACCACATGCCCAGTCTTCCTCTTGTGAAGTAATTCCATGATCTGAGTCTGGCCCTAAAGCCTTGCTCTAATGCTAATTATATGCTAAAAGTCCCAGCTATAAATTCAAGCAACAATAGATTTAGGTATTAAAATCCTGATATGACAATTTGGCAATAACACATTAAATACATCTCTGTCTCTGTCTCTGTCTCTCTGTCTCTCTTTCTCTCTGTCTCTGTCTCTCTCTCTCTCTCTCTCGCACATGCACACACACACACACACATACACACACACAAACACACACACACAAACTTACACGGCAACATAAATTCCCCTCACCCAATGAGAAAAGAGAAAAGAAGAGAGGAGAAAGATTTAAGTCGGTAGGGGTAGATACATTAGAACGTTTTATGTGATAAAAATGAATTAGTAAGTACATTTTGTGTATTGAGAGTATGAGTTGTCTTATGGTAATGTCACTTGGATATGACATTTGGAGTTTAAATAAAAGTTTACAGCCCAGGAGAAAGAATTTTCAGTAAATATAGACAGAAAGAAGGTTGAACCAAACTTAAAAACATAAATGAGGTTCAAAAAGACAGACAGGGACTGGGAAGGTGGCTCAGTGGTAGAGCGCTTGCCTTGCATGCTCAAGGCCCTGGGTTCGATTCCTCAGCACCACATAAGCAAAAAGAAAAAAGCCGGAAGTGGTGCTGTGGCTCAAGTGG